>NC_091377.1:10875558-10918058 GCF_038502225.1 Cherax quadricarinatus | reverse complement strand
TGACAAACTGAACAATGCGTTAAATTTAAAAATGCCGAAGAATGCCATCTTTTTTTTTTAGTTTTCCTTTTTCGTTTATATCCAATCATAAATTGCCTACAAACCTATAAGAAAAAAAGTATTTTTCTAACAAAATCCAATTTGATGAAATTAGATTTTGTTAGAAAATAAATATTGCATCATCATTAATATTCTGAAGAAGCGCTCAGAAGATCGATGCTTTAGTTATAGAATATGAATGATTGCTAGCGCACTCAGCTCACAAACTGAGGTCCGAGGATCGATCCCCCGGTACGGCTGGATACATCAGTAAAATGGGTACCTGGCATTAGCCGATGGTGTGAGTCGCATCCTGGGACAAAACTGACCTAATTTGCGGGAAATGTTCAGCATAACAAGCGGCTTTCTATATAGTAGTTGATGTCAGCTATGGTTTGTATACCTTGTACATGTACTTGTAGAAATAAAGATTATTATTATTATTCCGAGTGTTTATTACAACTCTTTGACTGTTAGATAAAGGTACACAGATGTAACGTTGACAAAGCTCCTGGAGAGCGAAATGTTGCCACAATAATGTCACATTAGTTGCATCTGTGTCCCTTTACCTAACATTCTGTTGGTAATTCCACCACTGTTACTATTCCATTATCCAAGTTTTACTGAACTATTGTACTATATTGATAAATATGGCCGCACATTAATTAAACCTTATGGATACTTTTCTGTCTGTAAGATGAATCACTTATTTAACACTGAAGTCTTTCAGTAGAGGCAGACTGAACCTTAATGAATGTGATTTAAGGGGAATAAAAATACCACTCTAAGTTGCACATAAAATAGTCAATTCCGCCTCAATAAAAAAGGCACCTGTTTTAATGTTGAATTAAAAGGCACTTTTTCTAATGCTGAATTAAAGGGCACCTTTTTTTAATGTTTGAAGCCACGCGGCTGAGGATTTTGCATTTTACCCCAGCCATATCAGGATGATGGAATGGCCTCAACAACTTTGGTCATGCCACATGCGCATGTCAATTTTTCTAAGAATCTTGTTCTCGTTACCATAAACCAGCGTTGAAAATTTGAAGCCGATTGGATGAGGCGTTCTCAAGTTATGACAAGAAAAAACGAATCGTTGGGAGAAGAAAAGAAATTAAAAAAATATATGGCATCCATTTAATCCCCCTTCAGGGATACCGAATAATAATAATAATAATAATAATTATATTATTTTATACTACCTATTCTACTCAATGATTCACGTATCTTTTTCCTTCCTACCGCCCTCCCTTCTCTCTCTCTATCTATCTGACGTGTTCTCAACAGAGGTGTACATAGTCCTGTTGAGTGGAGACAGGCGTGCATGTTATGACAACACTGGTGTTGCTTCACACATTGTGTATTGCCAGGTGTGTCACATACTGAGCGAGGCGGCCACCCTGGTCGTCACTGAGCACAACCTTATGTTTACTAAACTTGCACTTATAAATATCATACATAATGGCTATTATCAGAGACTGCAGGTTGTCTTGAAGAGGGAACTTGATCACCTCCTCAGGTCACTTGTTGATCGCCTGGACTGCAGTGCATGTGCTGGACAGCATTCCACTGGGACCAAGAATGTGGTCACTGGGACCAAGAATGTGTCCATTGGGACCAAGAATGTGTCCACTGGGACCAAGAATGTGGTCACTGAGGCAGTATCCTGGGGGGTGATATACCTTTGATGAGTTTCGAGTCTCACTACTCTCTGAGCCCGGCTATGGGCCAGGCTTATCTGGTGCTTGTCTGGTCAAATAGGCTCTTGCTGCTGAAGGCCCGCTGCCCCAGATATCCATAAAAGCCTGTTTGGCCTGATACCTGATAAAGATACGTGTCCAGTTTCCTTTTGAAGGCTTCTACACTTGTTCCAGCCGTGTTTCTGATATCTTCTGGTGAGATGTTGCATAGTCTGGGACCCCGGATGTTAATACAGTGTTGGATGTTAGAACACTGATACATTTCTCGCAGAATACAAGTTTACCATTATATAACAACAAAAAAGCGCTAAACCCGAATAGCTCATACAATGTTCAACTTAATCATAAGTAACAAAAGTAAGTGAAATATTATGTAAAAACAACGTAGATTTTTATGAGTGCCACTGTCTCCTTCACCCACTTCGAGTGTACCTGGAGAGGGTCTCGGGGTCAACGCCACCGCGGCCCGGTCTATGACCAGGCCTCGCGGTGGATCACAGCCTGATCAACTAGCCTGTTACTGCTGGCCGCACGTAAACCAACATACGAACCACAGCCCGGCTGAGCAGGTACTACTTGAGGTGCCTATCCAGCTCCTTGAAGACAGCCAGGGGTCTACCGGCAATCCCCCCTTATGTATGCTTGCAGACAGTTGAACAGTCTTGGGCCCCTGACACTTATCGTACTTCATAACAAATATTGATGACTCGATGCGGGAAAATTCTTGACCCAAGGAACTGGAGTTATCCTCCCCATCACTACTGAGCCTAAATGTGTCCCGTACCCAAGGCGCTTTCTATATAATCTCCACTGGTTCAATCCTTCACCGGAAATATATCAGTTGACACTACGTAAGCATCAAGTCATATAGAATTACAAAGACTTTTTTGGCAAACAGTGCGAGGCAAGTAACTGTAAAATTTAAAATTTAATTAACAAACAGTAACGAAATGTTCAATAGAATTTTATGGTCACAATCTCTGAAATTAGGTCAACAATTAACATAAAAAATGGTAAATACGTGTTTGTATTAAGGCAGTTTAGTGGAAAAGAGAAAATATCTGCGTGGAAATGTAGGTCAAAAATGTGCTGGGTAACACAGTGGGATGGGACCCATAACTGGGATGGGACCCATAACTGGGAGGGGACCCATAGTTGGGATGGGATCCATAACTGGGATGGGACCCATAACTGGGATGGGACCCATAACTGGGATGGGACCCATAACTGGGATGGGACCCATAACTGGGATGGGACCCATAACTGGGATGGGACCCATAACTGGGATGGGACCCATAACTGGGATGGGACCCATAACTGGGAGGGGACCCATAACTGGGATGGGACCCATAACTGGGATGGGATCCATAACTGGGATGGGATCCATAAATGGGTTGGGATCCATAACTGGGATGGAATCCACAAATGGGCTGGGATCCACAAATAGGCTAGGATTCACAAATGGGCTGGGATCCACAAATGTGCTGGGTTCAACAAATGGGCTAGGATCCACAAATGGGCTGGGATCCACAAATGGGCTGGGATGCACAAATGTGCTGGGTTCAACAAATGGGCTAGGATCCACAAATGGGCTGGGATCCACAAATGTGCTGGGTTCAACAAATGGGTTGGGATCCAGAAATGGGCCGGGATCCAGAAATGGGCTGGGATCCACAAATGGGCTGGGATCCACAAATGGGCTGGGATCCACAAATGGGCTGGGATCCACAAATGGGCTAGGATCCGGAAATGGGCTGGGATCCACAAATGGGCTGGGATCCAAAAATGTGCTGGGTTCAACAAATGGGCTGGGATCCAGAAATGGGCCGGGATCCAGAAATGGGCCGGGATCCACAAATGGGCTGGGATCCACAAATGGGCTGGGATCCACAAATGTGCTGGGTTCAACAAATGGGCTGGGATCCAGAAATGGGCCGGGATCCAGAAATGGGCTGGGATCCAGAAATGGGCTGGGATCCAGAAATGGGCTGGGATCCACAAATGGGCTGGGATCCAGAAATGGGCTGGGATCCAGAAATGGGCTAGGATCCACAAATGGGCTGGGATCCACAAATGGGCTGGGATCCACAAATGGGCTGGGATCCACAAATGGGCTGGCGTAAATTTATCAGGTTAGATCACATATTCAAAATGTTCTAGTATTTCAAAGGGATAAACATCGCGTCAATACGTGATGTCTTGTGCAGGTGAAACGTTGAGTGATGATGTAAAAACACGAAACATCATGTATGTGACGATGTGTACTGAACATCAGACACAGGGAACATCAAGGATGTGTACTGAACATAAGACACAGGGAACGTCAAGGATGTGCACTGAACATAAGACACAGGGAACGTCAAGGATGTGTACTGAACATAAGACACGGAACGTCAAGGATGTGTACTGAACATAAGGCACAGGGAACATTAAGGATGTGTACTGAACATAAGACACAGGGAACATTAAGGATGTGTACTGAACATAAGACACAGGGAATATCAAGGATGTGTACTGAACATAAGACACAGGGAACATCAAGGATGTGTACTGAACATAAGACACGGGGAACATCAAGGATGTGTACTGAACATAAGACACGGGGAACATCAAGGATGTGTACTGAACATAAGGCACAGGGAACATCAAGGATGTGTACTGAACATAAGACACAGAGAACATCAAGGATGTGTACTGAACATAAGGCACGGGGAACATCAAGGATGTGTACTGAACATAAGACACAGGGAACATCAAGGATGTGTACTGAACATAAGACACAGGGAACATCAAGGATGTGTACTGAACATAAGACACGGAATATCAAGGATGTGTACTGAACATAAGACACAGGAAACATCAAGGATGTGTACTGAACATAAGACACAGGGAACATCAAGGATGTGTACTGAACATGAGACACAGGGAACATCAAGGATGTGTACTGAACATTAAGACACAGGGAACGTCAAGGATGTGTACTGAACATGAGACACAGGGAACATCAAGGATGTGTACTGAACATAAGACACAGGGAACGTCAAGGATGTGTACTGAACATAAGACACAGGGAACATCAAGGATGTGTACTGAACATAAGACACAGGGAACATCAAGGATGTGTACTGAACATAAGACACAGGGAACATCAAGGATGTGTACTGAACATAAGACACAGGAAACATCAAGGATGTGTACTGAACATAAGACACAGGAAACATCAAGGATGTGTACTGAACATATGACATAAGGAACATCAAGGATGTGTACTGAACACAAGACACAAGAAACATCAAGGATGTGTACTGAACATAAGACACAGGGAACATCAAGGATGTGTACTGAACATAAGACAGCGGGAATATCAAGGATGTGTACTGAACATAAGACACAGGGAACATCAAGGATGTGTACTGAACATAAGACACAGGGAACATCAAGGATGTGTACTGAACATAAGACACAGGGAACATCAAGGATGTGTACTGAACATAAGACACAGGGAACATCAAGGATGTGTACTGAACATAAGACACAGGGAACATTAAGGATGTGTACTGAACATAAGACACAGGGAACATTAAGGATGTGTACTGAACATAAGACACAGGGAACATCAAGGATGTGTACTAAACATAAGACACAGGGAATATCAAGGATGTGTACTGAACATAAGACAAAGGGAACATCAAGGATGTGAACTGAACATAAGACAAAGGGAACATCAAGGATGTGTACTGAACATAAGACACAGGGAACATCAAGGATGTGTACTGAACATAAGACATAAGGAACATTAAGGATGTGTACTGAACATAAGACACAGGGAACATCAAGGGTGTGTACTGAACATAAGACACAGGGAACATTAAGGATGTGTACTGAACATAAGACACAGGGAACATCAAGGATGTGTACTGAACATAAGACACAAGGAACATCAAGGATGTGTACTGAACATAAGACACAAGGAACATCAAGGATGTGTACTGAACATAAGACACAAGGAACATCAAGGATGTGTACTGAACATAAGACACAGGGAACATCAAGGATGAGTACTGACCATAAGACACAGGGAACATCAAGGATGTGTACTGAACATAAGACACAGGAACATCAAGGATGTGTACTGAACACAAGACACAGGGAACATCAAGGATGTGTACTGAACATAAGACACAGGGAACATCAAGGATGTGTACTGAACATAAGACACAAGGAACATCAAGGATGTGTACTGAACATAAGACACAGGGAACATCAAGGATGTGTACTGAACATAAGACACAGGGAACATCAAGGATGTGTACTGAACATAAGACACAGGGAACATCAAGGATATGTACTGAACATAAGACACAAGGAACATCAAGGATGTGTACTGAACATAAGATACAAGGAACATCAAGGATGTGTACTGAACATAAGACACAGGGAACATCAAGGATGTGTACTGAACGTAAGACACAAGGAACATCAAGGATGTGTACTGAACATAAGACACAGGAACATCAAGGATGTGTACTGAACACAAGACACACGGAACATCAAGGATGTGTACTGAACATAAGACACAGGAAACATCAAGGATGTGTACTGAACATATGACATCAAGTACTGAACATAAGACACAGGATGATGTTTACTGAACATAAGACACAGTGAACATTAAGGATGTGTACTGAACATAAGACACAGGGAACATCAAGGTTGTGTACTGAACATAAGACACAGGAAACATCAAGGATGTGTACTGAACATATCACATAAGGAACATCAAGGATGTTTACTGAACATAAGACACAGGGAACATCAAGGATGTGTACTGAACATAAGACACAGGGAACATCAAGGATGTGTACTGAACATAAGACACAGGAAACATCAAGGATGTGTACTGAACATATGACATAAGGAACATCAAGGATGTTTACTGAACATAAGACACAGGGAACATCAAGGATGTGTACTGAACATAAGACACAGGGAACATCAAGGATGTGTACTGAACATAAGACACAGGGAACCTTAAGGATGTGTACTGAACATAAGACACAGGGAACATCAAGGATGTGTACCGAACATAAGACACAGGAAACATCAAGGTTGTGTACTGAACATAAGACACAGGGAACATCAAGGATGTGTACTGAACATAAGACACAGGGAACGTCAAGGATGTGTACCGAACATAAGACACAGGGAAAATCAAGGATGTGTACTGAACATAAGACACAGGAAACATCAAGGATGTGTACTGAACATAAGACACAGGGAAAATCAAGGATGTGTACTGAACATAAGACACAGGAAACATCAAGGATGTGTACTGAACATAAGACACAGGGAACATCAAGGATGTGTATTGAACATAAGACACAGGGAACGTCAAGGATGTGTAGTGAACATAAGACACAGGGAACATCAAGGATGTGTACTGAACATTAGACACAGGAATGTCATGTATGTTAGGATGTGTACTGAACATAAGACACAGGGAACATCAAGGATGTGCACTGAACATAAGACACAGGGAACATCAAGGATGTGTACTGAACATAAGACACAGGGAACATCAAGGATGTGTACTGAACATAAGACACAGGGAACATCAAGGTTGTGTACTGAACATAAGACACAGGGAACATCAAGGATGTGTACTGAACACAAGACCCAGGGAACATCAAGGTTGTGTACTGAACATAAGACACAGGGAACATCAACGATGTGTACTGAACCTAAAACACAGGAAACATCAAGACACAGTAACCAGGACACAACAAACATACGAGGGAACGAACATGGCTGTGGTTCGCCACTCAACCAGACACAACAAACGCACGTGGGAACTAAAATGGCTGTGGGTCGCCACTCAACCAGACACAACAAACATACGAGAGAACTAACATGACTGTGGGTCGCCACTCAACCAGACACAACAAACACACGTGGGAACTAACATTGCTGTGGGTCGCCACTCAACCAGACACAACAAACATACGTGGGAACTAACATGGCTGTGGGTCGCCACTCAACCAGACACAACAAACATACGAGGGAACGAACATGGCTGTGGGTCGCCACTCAACCAGACACAACAAACACACGTGGGAACTAACATTGCTGTGGGTCGCCACTCAACCAGACACAACAAACACACGTGGGAACTAACATGGCTGTGGGTCGCCACTCAACCAGACACAACAAACATACGAGGGAACTAACATGGCTTTGGGTCGCCACTCAACCAGACACAACAAACACACGTGGGAACTAACATGGCTGTGGGTCGCCACTCAACCAGACATAACAA
Source organism: Cherax quadricarinatus (assembly GCF_038502225.1). Lineage (NCBI taxonomy): Eukaryota > Metazoa > Arthropoda > Malacostraca > Decapoda > Parastacidae > Cherax > Cherax quadricarinatus. The sequence continues at coordinate 10,910,003 of NC_091377.1, read as the reverse complement.
ACATACGAGGGAACTAACATGGCTGTGGGTCGCCACTCAACCAGACACAACAAACATACGTGGGAACTAACATTGCTGCGGGTCGCCACTCAACCAGACACAACAAACATGCGAGGGAACTAACATGGCTGTGGGCCGCCACTCAACCAGACACAACAAACACACGTGGGAACTAACATGGCTGTTGGTCGCCACTCAACCAGACACAACAAACATACGAGGGAACTAACATGGCTGAGGGTCGCCACTCAATCAGACACAACAAACATACGAGGGAACTAACATGGCTGTGGGTCGCCAATCAACCAGACACAACAAACATGCGAGGGAACTAACATGGCTGTGGGTCGCCACTCAACCAGACACAACAAACACACGCGGAAACTAGCATGGCTGAGGGTCGCCACTCAACCAGACACAACAAACACACGCGGAAACTAACATGGCTGAGGGTCGCCACTCAACCAGACACAACAAACATGCGAGGGAACTAACATGGCTGTGGGTCGCCACTCAACCAGACACAACAAACACACGTGGGAACTAACATATCTGTGGGTCGCCACTCAATCAGACACAACAAACATACGTGGGAACTAACATGGCTGAGGGTCGCCACTCAATCAGACACAACAAACACACGTGGGAACTAACATGGCTGTGGGTCGCCACTCAACCAGACACAACAAACATACGTGGGAACTAACATGGCTGAGGGTCGCCACTCAATCAGACACAACAAACATACGAGGGAACTAACATGGCTGCGGGTCGCCACTCAACCAGACACAACAAACATACGAGGGAACTAACATGGCTGCGGGTCGCCACTCAACCAGACACAACAAACATACGAGGGAACTAACATGGCTGCGGGTCGCCCCTCAACCAGACACAACAAACATACGAGGGAACTAACATGGCTGCGGGTCGCCACTCAACCAGACACAACAAACATACGTGGGAACTAACATGGTTGAGGGTCGCCACTCAATCAGACACAACAAACATACGAGGGAACTAACATGGCTGTGGGTCGCCACTCAACCAGACACAACAAACATACGAGGGAACTAACATGGCTGTGGGTCGCCACTCAACCAGACACAACAAACATACGAGGGAACTAACATGGCTGCGGGTCGCCACTCAACCAGACACAACAAACATACGAGGGAACTAACATGGCTGCGGGTCGCCACTCAACCAGACACAACAAACATACGAGGGAACTAACATGGCTGCGGGTCGCCACTCAACCAGACACAACAAACATACGAGGGAACTAACATGGCTGCGGGTCGCCACTCAATGGCTGCGGGTCGCCACCAGACACAACAAACATACGAGGGAACTAACATGGCTGCGGGTCGCCACTCAACCAGACACAACAAACATACGAGGGAACTAACATGGCTGCGGGTCGCCACTCAACCAGGAAAAATGGCTTCCACAAAATAAGAACGCAAGCAAAACAAACCATTATTGGAAAACTTTATGAAAGGAGTGATCCTCTTCCTGAAGAAGGTCTCAGCAGGAGAACAAAATATTCAGTTCCTTTGAGAAAACCCGATAGTGGGTTGTTACAGAGAGAGAGAGAGAGAGAGAGAGAGAGAGAGAGAGAGAGAGAGAGAGACAGACAGAGAGAGAGACAGACAGAGAGAGAGACAGACAGAGAGAGACAGAGAGAGAGAGAGACAGAGAGAGATATTCGGTAGCCTATGAGTGGCTCGTGAATCTGAGATGCTTTAGGAAACTCGATATAAATTTCTTTACGACTGTATACACTGCAACGTAAGTCAAGACTAATTTAAAATATGCAGCGCCAGCGTGCATCTCATAACTGATCAAGCCCGTTGTTGAAGCTTGAGGTCTAAAGGTTTGCAACTACAATAATCCCAGAGCTGAAGGGTGATACAGACACTGTAGAAACTGAACATGACGACTCTGGAAGAGAAGACTGACGGAGACACGACCAGGATATACCAGATACTCAAAATAATTGCTAGGGCAGCTAGGAATAGACCCTGAAATGTGAGGTCCATAGAAAGAGGTCCCAGGTTTACGCTGCAGACAAAAGATGAATCAGGGATGTAATGAAATACGTTCTCTAGTCTCGGAGTAGTTGAAAATTGAATGAAACAATGTAAACAAAAGCAATGCACAGTATGATAAGGAAAACAGGAGGGCAGAAATTACCGTATTTTCGGGCATATAAGGCGCACAATCATGAGACATATAAATAGACGATGTTTTCAAGCAGTTGTAACGTAACGTTAGTAAACAACTGCTAAAGTGTAACACAAAACCCACCCTTGACCCTCAACTTGAGTATATAAGACACATGCTGATTTTTCCAAGATATTTTGTGGGGAAAAAAAAGTGCGCCTTACATGCCAGGAAATACGGTAGTAATGTCAATGAGGGCAGTGTCGGAGGTGAGACTCAGACTGCTGCAAACACACATCAATGATGGTGGGAGGTGGTAATGACCTACCAGCTGGTTGACACAGGTGAGGTAAGACCAGCTGTATCATTTATAAAACACTTAAACACCTTCCTTACTCTGTGCTATGTACATAAAATATAACTAGCACCTTAACAGACTACTGTCATCATTACCAATTTTCAGCCAGGTGAAAAACTCGTACACTTTAAGTCACACCAAACTTTGGCGAAAGAAAAAAAAATTCCCTGCTACTTAGGTCGAAAAATGGTGGTTTCTTAAAGATGTGTTTATGGTGGTCAAGCAAGACCTTTACGGTGAGATGACCAAGTGTCGGGGAGGACTGGGGAAGCAGCCATCTGTAACCCGCATTAGACAAGGAAAACCTTTCTTTGTACCTCTGATGAATTTCTAGTTTTTATACTCCCGGAGCCTCAGGTTTGTCGGGAGTTTGTCTGGTCAACCAGACAATATATATATCACCGACTCGATGATCAGACACTTGGTGTAGATACTTGTCCAGTTTTATCTTGAAGACTTCTACACTTACCTCAGCAATGTTTCTGATATCTTCTGGTAAGATGTTAAACAATCTGAACAATTTGGGAAAATGGATGTTGATACCATGTTCTCTTGTTGTGAACACTGCGGCCCTGCCCTCCACTGCTTATTTTACACTTCATTTCACAAAAACCACGGTACGGGCGGGGTTAGAACCCATGACAAGTAAGTCGTAAGACTCATATCTCTCGCTCCAGTACGTTATGACAGTGTGCATATTTGGGATAAGGTCCTTAAGTACTTTCCAGATATGTATTATCCTCTCTCTCTCTTTCCTCCCTTCCAGCGAGTACATATTTGGGACTCGGAGACATTCCCAGTAATTCAAATGTTTAATTAACTGGCTCCATGCTGGCCGTAAATAATCTCTGTATCTGCTCCAGCTATAATATTTTCCCCGCCCTCAACAGAGCTGTCAACAATGAACAATACTCTAAACGAGAGAGCACAAGTGATTTGAACGTTCTTATATCCATGTAAAGGCAACTGCTCAAGAAGAAATGTCTCGCCTAACAGCCTGATATTTCTCCTGCTTTGAACGGGACCGTCAGCACAGAGCAATATTCTAAATGAGAGAATACTAGCGATCTGAAGAGCGTCACCATTGGCATTATTTCCCTTGATGAAAGTTAAGACACTCGTGCTGAGGGACTGATTACCTCAACTTTTGTATATAGTTCTTCTGTTTTCTTATTATGTCCAAGAATCTGTACTGATAAAGCGAAAAGTCTACAATAAAGACAACCAGATGTTGCACATGTGTCTTAGCTTCCATCTTGTCGGTACTGTATACCTGTCTAGCACATTATTTCCCTTGTTTTGAAAGTTCTCAATACCCACAGCGTCATCCTCCTGGCGGTCAAACACCCACGCTGTGCAGCATTCTGTATAATCTATTGCTTCTCTTAGAACCAACAAGAATCATTTAAGGAATTATACGAAACGCACATCTGGCACACCTTTTAAGAATGTGCAACAACACAGAGTCTGTTCACTTTCATCTTTTCATATTGGGTATTTTGCACTCTCGTCAACCCTTCTGTTCCCGTAAGGAGTAATATCACTGCAGGACTGGAAACAGTAGCTCCGGTATTTTCCTGATAAATGAATTTTCCTAACAACTGACCTTCATCACCTGCATTCCAAGAACAAGAATTTAAGTGACATTAAGAATTTCCAATAACTTAAGTGTTTGAAATACTGTGAGTATAACGTTCTCTGCACATTCTCCAGATCTACATTTTCTGTCTCAAAGAGGAGCGGGATGAAGGTAATAGTTATTACTGCTTAACAATCTTCCACTGGAGAGATTACAAGTGTTTTAAAAAGTATCATTTTAGGCTTAAATCTCTTGTTTTGAAGGTTCTTGCTACTCAGTTTACGAATTTGAATAAATGGTTTAGAAAACCGACAAGTTGATAAATGAGACACTTGTGCAACATTTGGGTATTTTGATTCTGGAAACGTTTCGCCAGCCAGTGGCTTCTTTAGTCCACTGCAGAAAAAGGTGGAAGATGAGGAGGAGTTGAGGTAATCAGTCCCTCAGCCTAATGAACTGAACAAATCGACTCCAGGCTGAGGGACTGATTACCTCAACTCCTTATCTTCCACATTTCTCTGATATGGACTGAAGAAGCCACTGGCTGGTGAAACGTTTCGAGAAGAAACATACACCAAGGCAGAGGGGCTGATTACCTCATCTTTTGCATATAATTCTACATTCTTCACATAATGTCCCTGTACTGTACTGATAAAACCGCTGGCTAGTGACACGTCTACAAATATAAATACCCAGATGTTACACATGTGTTTAATTCTTCAGTCTGTGCTGAGTATTAATTCTTCAGTCTGTGCTGAGTATTAATTCTTCAGTCTGTGCTGAGTATTAATTCCTCAGTCTGTGCTGAGTATTAATTCCTCAGTCTGTGCTGAGTATTCAGTTCCGAAGTGTTACCTTTTCTACAGAGTAGTAAGTGGAAATTGTTCTCACTGGATATCATGCTGCTTTCTGTGACTCACTGGAAGACTTGGTTTATGTCATCTTGAAGTTTTACTGTGTACCTGTGATATACCTTGGGTGAGTTCAGAGTCTTTCTACTTCCGGAGCCCGGCCATGGGTCAGGCTTGTCTCGTGGTAGCCTGATCAACCAGGATGTGGGGTTGATGGATGATTTTCACACATATACCAGTATCATGTGTGTATCTCGGTATATGGATGGTGCACTGAATACTGAAGTGGTGATGAGAGTGAAAGTAGAGTGTTGGTCACTGTAGGGAGAGTGTTGGTCACTGTAGGGAGCGTGTTGGTCACTGTAGAAGTTGGTGACTGTAGGGAGTGTTGGTCACTGTAGGGAGAGTGCTGGTCACTGTAGGGAGAGTGTTGGTCACTGTAGGAAGTGTTGGTCACTGTAGGGAGAGTGTTGGTCACTGTAGGGAGAGTGTTGGTCACTGTAGGAAGTGTTGGTCACTGCAGGGAGAGTGTTGGTCACTGTAGGGAGAGTGTTGGTCACTGTAGGAAGTGTTGGTCACTGTAGGGAGAGTGTTGGTCACTGTAGGGAGAGTGTTGGTCACTGTAGGAAGTGTTGGTCACTGCAGGGAGAGTGTTGGTCACTGTACAAGTTGGTGACTGTAGGGAGAGTGTTGGTGACTGAAGGGAGAGTGTTGGTCACTGTAGGGAGAGTGCTGGTGACTGTAGGGAGAGTGTTGGTAACTGTAGGGAGAGTGTTGGTCACTGTAGGAAGTGTTGGTCACTGTAGGGAGAGTGTTGGTCACTGTAAGGAGAGTGTTGGTCACTGTAGGAAGTGTTGGTCACTGAAGGAAGTGTTGGTCACTGTAGGAAGAGTGTTGGTCACTGTAGGAGATGGTCACTATAGGGAGAGTGTTGGTCACTGGAGGGAGAGTGCTGGTCACTGTAGGGAGAGTGTTGGTCACTGTAGGGAGAGTGTTGGTCACTGTAGGGAGAGTGTTGATCACTGTAGGGAGAGTGTTGATCACTGTAGGGAGAGTGTTGGTCACTGTAGGGAGAGTGTTGGTCACTGTAGGGAGTGTTGGTCACTGCAGGGAGAGTGTTGCTCACTGTAGGGAGGGTGTTGGCCACTGTAGGGAGAGTGTTGGTCACTGTAGGGAGAGTGTTGGTCACTGGAGGGAGTGTTGGTCACTGTAGGAGATGGTCACTGTAGGGAGAGTGTTCGTCACTGGAGGGAGAGTGTTGGTCACTGTAGGGAGGGTGTTGGTCACTTTAGGGAGGGTGTTGGTCACTGTAGGGAGAGTGTTGGTCACTGTAGGGAGAGTGTTGGTCACTGTAGGGAGGGTGTTGGTCACTGTAGGGAGAGTGTTGGTCACTGTAGGGAGAGTGAGAAGACAATGGGAGAGGCGGGTAGGAACTGTGTCAGTGATGCAAGTATTGAAAACCTCAAAGAGGAACTCCCTGAGAGGAATTCTGTGAGAGGCACTCTGTGAGAGGCACTCACTGAGAGGAGCTCTGTGAGCCGAGCTGTGAGAACCACTCACTGTGAGGAACTCTGTGAGACGTGCTCTGTGAGAGGCACTCACTGAGAGGCGCTCTGTGAGAGGCACTCACTGAGGAGCTCTGTGAGAGGAACTCACTGAGAAGAGCTCTGTGAGTCGAGCTGTGAGAACCATTCACTGTGAGGAACTCTGTGAGACGTGCTCTGTGAGAGGCACTCACTGAGAGGAGCTCTGTGAGAGGCACTCAATGAGAGGAGCTCTGTGAGAGGAACTCTGAGAGGAGCTCTGTGAGAGGAACTCTGCGAGAGGAGCTCTGTGAGAGGAGCTCTGCGAGATGCTTTCAATGAGAGGAACTCTGTGAGAGGCACTCACTGAGGGGAACTCACTGAGATGAGCTTTATCAGAGAAACTCTATGAGAGAAACTCTGTGAGAGCTCTGTGAGAGGAACTCTGTGAGAGGAACTCAGTGAGAGGAACACTGTGAGAAGAACTCTGTGAGAGGAACACTGTGAGAAGAACTCTGTCAGGGATACTCTGTGAGAGGAATTCAGAAAACTCAATGACAGGAACTCTGTGAGAAGAACTCTGTGAGAGGAACACTGTGAGAAAAACTCTGTGAGAGAAACTCAGTGAAAGGAACTCTGAGAGAGGAACTCTGTGAGAGGAACTCAGTGAAAGGAACTCTGTGAGAGGAACTCGGTGTTACCATCAGGCACGAGGAATCCTGGAATGAAACCTACCCGGGACAGTTCACCAGGGATAACTCACCTGGGATAGCTCACCCGGGATAATTCACCAGGGATAACTCATCCGCGATAATTTACCCGGGATAATTCACCCGGGATAACCCATCCAGGATAGTTCATCCGGGATAACTCACACGGGATAGTTCACCCGGGATAGTTCACCCGGAATAGTTCACTCGGGATAACTCATCCGGGATAGTTCACCCAGGATAGTTCACCAGGGATAACTCACACGGGATAACTCATTGGGGATAGTTCACCCGGGATAGTTCATCCAGGATAGTTCACCCGGGATAGTTCATCCAGGATAGTTCACCCGGGATAGTTTTTCCAGGATAGTTCACCCGGGATAGTTCATCCAGGATAGTTCACCCGGGATAGTTCATCCAGGATAGTTCACCCGGGATAGTTCATCCAGGATAGTTCACCCGGGATAATTCACCATGGTACAGCTCACCAGAGAACCAACATCTACAATCACCTATTCCAATAACAAATACCAAAAGTGATACCACCACCATTCCTGACACCACCACCATTCCTGACACCACCACCACTCTTGACAACACCTCTTCATGCACCACCGGGTATAACACCGTCACCAACACTTCCACTACCAATCTTACCAACATTCCCACACTACCACCACAAACACTAAAGTGCCCATTGCCGTCACAAATTCTCCAACCACCACAATTCCACCACTAGCACCACCACTTACCCAACCAAAAACACTCGCCACCATCATCGCCCCTTCTACGACCACTGTAATTTACCCCATCACAAACAATACAAAAATGCTAGCAAAAATAGTATCAACAGTTAAACCCAACCATTAGGAATGTCGCTACAGTACCACCACTACCACATCCACAAACCTGTCGCGACCACAACAACAACTACAACGTAAACATACAAACATACATTGTAAAAAGTCCATAACTACGGGCCTTAAATGTCTCGTGGTGGCCAGAGTCAAGTCAGGCGCCATCCCATAATGTATAAAAAACCATTGATACAACGCCACACCACAAACTATGTACATGAATAATTCTGAAACGAACTACAAACTGATATAACTGACGTAGACGTCAAAATTTTGAAGTGTTGAGAACAAAGATTGATCAACACATGCAGTGTTGAGAAGTATGACTGGTCAACACATGCAGTGTTGAGAAGTATGACTGGTCAACACATGCAGTGTTGAGAACTATGACTGGTCAACACATGCAGTGTTGAGAAGTATGACTGATCAACACATGCAGTGTTGAGAAGTATGACTGGTCAACACATGCAGTGTTGAGAAGTATGACTGGTCAACACATGCAGTGTTGAGAACTATGACTGGTCAACACATGCAGTGTTGAGAATTATGACTGGTCAACACATGCAGTGTTGAGAAGTATGACTGGTCAACACATGCAGTGTTGAGAAGTATGACTGGTCAACACATGCAGTGTTGAGAACTATGACTGGTGAACACATGCAGTGTTGAGAAGTATGACTGGTCAACACATGCAGTGTTGAGAAGTATGACTGGTCAACACATGCAGTGTTGAGAATTATGACTGGTCTACACATGCAGTGTTGAGAAGTATGACTGGTCAACACATGCAGTGTTGAGAAGTATGACTGGTCAACACATGCAGTGTTGAGAAGTATGACTGGTCAACACATGCAGTGTTGAGAAGTATGACTGGTCAACACATGCAGTGTTGAGAAGTATGACTGGTCAACACATGCAGTGTTGAGAACTATGACTGGTGAACACATGCAGTGTTGAGAAGTATGACTGGTCAACACATGCAGTGTTGAGAAGTATGACTGGTCAACACATGAAGTGTTGAGAACAAAGATTGATCAACACATGCAGTGTTGAGAAGTATGACTGGTCAACACATGCAGTGTTGAGATGTATGACTGGTCAACACATGCAGTGTTGAGAAGTATGACTGGTCAACACATGCAGTGTTGAGAAGTATGACTGGTCAACACATGAAGTGTTGAGAACAAAGATTGATCAACACATGCAGTGTTGAGAAGTATGACTGGTCAACACATGCAGTGTTGAGAAGTATGACTGGTCAACACATGCAGTGTTGAGAACAAAGATTGATCAACACATGCAGTGTTGAGAAGTATGACTGGTCAACACATGCAGTGTTGAGAAGTATGACTGGTCAACACATGAAGTGTTGAGAACAAAGATTGATCAACACATGCAGTGTTGAGAAGTATGACTGGTCAACACATGAAGTGTTGAGAAGTATGACTGGTCAACACATGAAGTGTTGAGAAGTATGACTGGTCAACACATGCAGTGTTGAGAAGTATGACTGGTCAACACATGCAGTGTTGAGAAGTATGACTGGTCAACACATGAAGTGTTGAGAAGTATGACTGGTCAACACATGCAGTGTTGAGAAGTATGACTGGTCAACACATGCAGTGTTGAGAAGTATGACTGGTCAACACATGAAGTGTTGAGAAGTATGACTGGTCAACACATGAAGTGTTGAGAAGTAAGATTGAGCAACACATGCAGTGTTGAGAACTATAACTGGTCAACACATGCAGTGTTGAGAAGTATGACTGGTCAACACATGCAGTGTTGAGAACTATGACTGGTCAACACATGCAGTGTTGAGAACTATGACTGGTCAACACATGCAGTGTTGAGAACTATGACTGGTCAACACATGCAGTGTTGAGAACTATGACTGGTCAACACATGCAGTGTTGAGAACTATGACTGGTCAACACATGCAGTGTTGAGAACTATGACTGGTCAACACATGCAGTGTTGAGAAGTATGACTGGTCAACACATGCAGTGTTGAGAAGTATGACTGGTCAACACATGCAGTGTTGAGAAGTATGACTGGTCAACACATGCAGTGTTGAGAAGTATGACTGGTCAACACATGCAGTGTTGAGAAGTAAAATTAATCAACACAAGCAGTGTTGAGAACTATGACTGGTCAACACATGCAGTGTTGAGAAGTAAGAGTGATCAACACATGCAGTGTTGAGAAGTAAGAGTGATCAACACAAGCAGTGTTGAGAAGTAAGATTGATCAACACATGCAGTGTTGAGAAGTAAGATTGAGCAACACATGCAGTGTTGAGAAGTAAGATTGATCAACACATGCAGTGTTGAGAAGTAAGATTGATCAACACAAGCAGTGTTGAGAAGTAAGAGTGATCAACATACTTGCTCTCACAATATTTACAGGACCCAGGACAACTTGGGGTTTAGATCAACCAGTCCTGCCTCACTGTGTGGTTGTGAATGCACTTGAAGACAAGCAAAATGATCACATAATAAACGTATCACACAAAAATCTTTGAAAAGTGGTACAAGCTGTAGCACTACACAACATGACCAGTGACGAAAAAAATCGGTAAAGTGGTCAAATAAATTCTCAAATTAAAAAAAAAGTAACACTAGCCCCAAGAGACAGTGACATTAGACCTCGAAGAAAGCAAGAAAACAACACCAGTATCGTCCACAATAAAATAAGGTGGAGGCCAAAGAACACTGTCTTACATCAGAATACTTGTGACTGTTTCCCATGATCCTTCTCTTGCAGCTTCCTTGCTGAGTGACTGCTCAAACAAGTTGTTTCCACTAACGATACCCATGCATACCTGGCCATCACAGCCCAGATGACCGGGCACGACCAGGAGACAGTCAACTTTCCTCTTGAAAACGTTGACAATTGTTCCGGCAATGTTTATATATGCTGGTAACAGGTTATAACATTCTTCGTGGACAATACAAGAATTTCAATAAGTGGCATTAATCAAAAAAAAATTTAAGTGAGCTTTTAACTATAAAAGATTCTGGTTTTGGTCCGATTTGTTAGAAACTTGAATATCCATCAGCTCACTTTGCAATTTAATTTCGAAGGCATTTGCAAAGTTTAAGGTATATAAACTATATCCTGTTTCTACATGTGGGGTTCCTGCTTCTCATTTACAGTTTATACCTGAAGGTTACCTGAAGACTATGAGGTCACCGCCCCCACGTCTCAGTCCCAGACCAAGCCTCCTCGTTGATGGCTATTTCACGTTAGTCAATGGAAAGATAAAATAAAAGACTAGGAGGTAGAGTTCTCCCCCTTCCCGGAAACTCAATTAAGTAATTACACACTTTGGCGTGGCGCTGGAGTGTGTGGCCTCAACAGCCTTACTGGCAGCTACTCTCATCACTCAAAGTGTGTAACTTACTCAAGTTGAAGATTTAGGCACTTGTGTGGAGGGCGAAGGTAGTTCAGCGTGTGTCCTGGCTGGTGCTGACAGCTTACATAGAGTATGATACTTCCAACATCACAACCTTGACACAGTGTCATGGTCATCCTGCCTGGTGCTGACATCTCACCTGACAGTATGACACAACATCACAACCTTGACACAGTGTCATGGTCATCCTACTTGATGTTGACATCTTACATGAGAGTATGACACTTACATCACAACCTTGACACAGTGTCATGGTTATCCTGCCTGAGAGTATGACACCCACAACACCACAACCATGACAGACGGTCTTGGCCCTCCTGCCTGGTGTTCACGGTTTTCTGGGAAGTATGACATCCACACCACAACCTTGGCACATCACAGGACGTGAGCCTCCTGCCTGGTGTTGACAACACACCTGACCCTCCTACCTGGTGTTGACACTATACCTGGCCTTCCTGCCTGATGTTGACACTATACATGATAGTATTATACTCATAACACTACAACTGACACACCACACAACACCTGGCCCTCTTATCTGATGCTGACACCTTACCTCAGAATATGACACCCTCAACACCACACACATACGACACACCATCCTGGGACTCCTGCCTGGCCAGGCAGGCGTGGCACTCACCTGAAACAAAGAAAATAAGGGTCAGGAAGAGGTAGCGCATGGCAAGATTTCCTTATAAAAATTCAGTAAAAAAAAAATATAGAAATTATTAAATTAGATAACAATGATATTAAAGCAATGAACACTGGAGACAAAGGGAGATAGTGAATGGGGAACCGTTTATTTTGGCCTCCAACAGAGACCCTCTTCAGTATACATTTACCTTTGATATACCTGTGTTCCTTTATTGTCCCCCCCCCGCACCCCTGCTCCTCACTGGGATTATTTTACACTTCTTCCCATATTTCTCACTCCAGTATGTTGTTATGGCAGTCTGCAGATTTGGGACCAGGCCCTCGAGTACTTTCCAGGTATAAATTATCATGTATCTCTCTCTCCTCTGCTCCAGTGAGTACGTGTTCAAAACTTGAACACGTTCCCAGTAGTTTAGGTGCTTGACTGGCTCAATGTGAGCCGTACACGATCTCTGTATTTGTTTCAGCTCCGATATTTATCCTGCTCTGAACGGGACCGTTAGCACTGAGCAATATTCTAAATGAGGGAGCACTAGTGATTCGAAGAGTGTCACCACTGACATTATTTCCCTTGTTTTGAAAGTTCTCAGTACCCACCCCATCATCTTCCTGGTTGTCATAATATTTGTTTTGTTATGGTCTTTAAAAGAAAGATCAGCTGACTTAATTATTCCCAAATCTTTTACGTGTTCCTTTCGTTTTATTTGGTGACCCTCTTGAGTTTTGTATATAGTGTTCCTTTTGAGTTCTTTCTTTCCATACCTAAGCAGCTGGAACTTATCACCATTGAACGTCATGTTGTTCTCCACTGCCCACTGGAAAACCCTGCTTATGTCTTCCTGTAATTTTTCAGTGTCCTCTACATCAGTAACCTTCATGCTTATTTTAGTGTCATCTGCAAATAATGATAAAAAAGTGTGACGGGTGTTTTTATCTATGTCTGCTATAAGGATGAGAAACAGCAGAGGTGCCAGGACAGTGCCTTGGGGCACTGAGCTTTTGACTTTGCTGATGCTGGATCTTGCCCTGTCCATTACCACTTTTTGTGTTGTGTGTTAGGAACCCAAAAATCCATCTGCCTACCTTCCCCGTAATACTCATGGCCTTCATTTTCTGCGCCAACACTCCATGATCGCATTTGTCATACGCCTTTGCAAAATCAGTGTAAATCACATCTGCGTTTTGGTCGTCTTCCAGCGCCTCCGTAATTCTGTCATAGTGGTTCAGCAGCTGTGACAGACATGATCGTCCTGCTCTAAAACCATGCTGGTTCAGGTTATGCTGGTTGTGCTGCTCCATGAAATTTGTAATCTGTAGAAGAGGTTCTCAGTACTAAATCATAGTTTTCTTAAGTCTCAATGTGAGATTTTATATTATAGAAAGATGAGATTCATCTTTCTAACAGAGCTGAAAAGCTGATGCTTGTCACTTGTATAAGGCTTACTTCTGGAGGACATAGTAGAGGTGGGTCCCGCTTTACAGCGTTTCGCTAATACAGCAGTTTTCAATTATACGCGTTCTTCATTTATTCAGACTTCTTATAATAAAATATTCACCACACACTACAAGCTAAGGATGAAAATATTTTAAGGTATGTAATGAGTGTACTGTATACGCATTTTTAGGCCTAGTTCTTTTGCTCAGTTAATATATGATAGTGTAAACATGTTATCATAACGCTATGTTTCACTTTACAGCGATTTTCACTTTACAGCATTAGACTGGAACTTATTCCACTGTGTAAGCGGGACCCGCCTATGCTCGCTCCTCTACACTTCCTTATATTTTACAGCAAATCATAACTCAATACCAGTTCTGCAACATTCTTCACAAAATATACAAGAATCTCTTGATAACTTGTGAAGTTAGAGGATCATAACCTCCGGCGTCAGTTCTCAAGCTAAAACTCTTCAACTGGAAGCACAAGAGGAATAACAACTATTAGAATAAATCATGGAAGTAACTACAGATACCTGGAGGGAGTTCCGGGTCTGTGACCAGGCGTCATGGTGGATCAGGAACTGATCAACCACATTGTTACTGCCGGCCGCACGCAAATCGATGTACGAACCACAGCCCGGCTGGTCAGGTACTGACTTTAAAATAGATTAATATCAAAAGCACTGGTGTTCCCAGGCGGTCACCCATCCAAGTACTAACCAAATACAACGTTGCTTAACTTTGCTGATCGGACGAGAAGCAGTGAGTTCAAATTAGTAAGACAAATCTGCCATCTTAAATTTCATGAGATGGAAAGAGGACCATTAATCATGGTACAAAGCAAACCATTTAAGAAGCTTCCGTTTAACAAGAACGTGAGAGGAGAGTAGTACTTCCATGGTAGTACCTCCATGGTAGTACCTCTATGAGCTACTACCATGGAGGTACTACCCGCGAGGTATCACAACACAGTTCGCCTTCATGACGCCTCCAAGATACAAAAAAAAAAAATCAATGGCGAACAGAGATTAAATTGAATATATAAAATAAGCTAAAAAACAACAAATTAAAATTGAAAAGAATATCAAACAACTGAACAAACTCACTGAAGGAAAGAGGATTGTAAAAAGATTTATAGACAATATATGAAATTGTTTATCTGCAGAACGCTGGAGTAACTATCACTACCTGGATCAAATGATACAAAGCTGATAGCTAGGCTAACAAAATATTTGTAAACAAAATACCTGTGGTTGAAATAGACACATATGCAAAGTAAAACTTTTATTGAGACTTTTCTCCCGTACAACAGCGAGTACAACACTTTTTTTTCAGGCAAAAATATTGCCTCAATAAAAGTTTTGCCGGGCTTTTGTGTGTATTTCAAGCATAGTGTCAGTTATGTGTTCTCTATCTCCACTAAATATTAAGTCAATGATCAATATTCAAAGCAGTTATTTATACTCTACACAAAGTCTAGTGAATTATTATACCTTTGATATGCCTTTCACGAGTTTCCAGAGTTTCTACTCCTGGAGCCCGGTCATGGTCCAGGTTCGTCTGGAGTCATGGGCCAGGCTCACTCTGGTATACTAACTACCAGAGGTCCTGCTTCACAGCGTTTCACTCTACGGCGTTTCGCTAATGCAGCAGTTTCCAATTATATTCGTTCTTCACTTGCACAATAAATATATTCACCATTCACTATAAGCTAAGGGCGAAAATATTTTAAGGTAAGTAATGAGTGTACTGTATATACATTTTTTTAGCCCTAGATCTATTGCTCACTTAATATATGATAGTGTAATCATGTTATCATGCTTTTACATGCAATTGAAAATTAAAACAATTCACTTCACAACAATTTTCGCTTGACATCCGCAGCCCGGAACCTGACCTGGTGTATAAGCTTGGTCCTCCTCTACCTTCATGAAGTGTTGGGTGTTCTGCTGTCAGGTGACACTCACACTGAAGCTTCTCATTACTTTTGATAAGTGCTAACTGTTTTAGGTGTGTGACCTCGCTAAGTTATATTTGGTGTGATTGGCTCTCAGTTTCTGACCTTGCCTATTAAGTTACTTGCACTATCATTACTGGTTTCTGTCTTCTTGGACCTTATCATACCTATTCTTAAAACTGTACAACTTTCATCTCAAATAACCTGTCCTCGTTCACTTTAACATCCTAAAATATTTTGTATGTAACGATCGTGTCTCTCCGTAGCTATTTTTTTTTTAGTATGACTGGTTATTGTTCGGTTCCAGTACCAATCTTGTCGTCAGCCGTTGCATTTTACCTTTGATGAGTTTCGAGAGTTTTTCTACTCATGGAGCTCAGCCGTTGGCCAGGATTGTATAGTGTTTGCCTGATCAAACAGACTGTTGCTGCTATGGCCCAAGGTGTTTGTAAGTCAAGGACTTACTGTATTATGAATATTATACACAATGTTTCCTGAACAATCTTACCTAACCTAACTGGAACAACACAGAAATACGACAACAATGGAACACATAAATATGATAACACTGGAAGAACACAAAAATATAATAAAACTGGAACACAAAAATGCAATAACAATGGAAAAATACAAGAATACTGGAATACAAAAATACGATAACATTGGAACACAAAAATACGATAACATTGGAACACAAAAATACGAAAACATTGGAACATAAAAATACGATAGCAGTGGAACAACACAAAAATACAATATCACTATCAAGAAAATGAGAGGATAATACTGCAAAGAAAATTAAGTCACCATGAAGGAGGGTGAAGTTTAGTGACCTTAGTCATGTCATGGCAGAGAACACTATAACAGTAAGTTCTCAGTAAATATTATACCATAATAGCAATGGAACTGGAAAGTGGAACAGAAGTGTTCTTCCGTAGCCATGCGTGTCCTAAGAGGCGACTAAAACACCGGGAGTAAAGGGCTAGTAACCCCTTCTCCTGTATACATTACTAAATGTATACAGGGAATACGGCCAGCTTGTAGGGAAAAAAATTAATGATGTATACACAAATAACCTGCACATAGGAGGGCGAAAAGATATTACGACGTTTCGGTCCTATTTAGACTATTCACATGTCATATTGACAGCAGACATTAGGTTAAGTAAGGTTTGTCAGGAAACAGGACAAGTGTTTCCTGACGCGGGTCTTAAGTCATATAATGACCCGCAGATGGAGCTTTTGGTCATCTGACTGAGGCCTTCCACTGGCTTACCAGTCCACCCCTTTTAAAATTAAAGTTATAAATACAACCACCATTCGACAGAAGAGAATTTGCGAGCCAGTATATATAGTCGAGTGGTAATGCTGGTAGTGGTAATGCTGGTAGTGGTAGTAGTGGTAGTGGTAATGCTGGTAGTAGAAGTAGTGGTAGTGGTAATGCTGGTAGTGGTAGTAGTGGTAGTGGTAATGCTGGTAGCGGTAGTGGTAATGTTGGTAGTGGTAGTAGTGGTAGTGGTAATGCTGGTAGCGGTAGTGGTAATGTTGGTAGTGGTAGTAGTGGTAGTGGTAATGCTGGTAGCGGTAGTGGTAATGTTGGTAGTGGTAGTAGTGGTAATGGTAATGCTGGTAGCGGTAATGCTGGTAGTGGTAATGCTGGTAGCGGTAATGCTGGTAGTGGTAATGCTGGTAGCGGTAGTGGTAATGTTGGTAGTGGTAGTAGTGGTAGTGGTAATGCTGGTAGCGGTAGTGGTAATGTTGGTAGTGGTAATGCTGGTAGTGGAAGTAGTGGTAGAAAGTGCTTATTATTTGTATATTGTTGCAGTCACGGTATTGTGCCTATTCGTCCTATCAGCAACGATATAATTGATAAAACATTGCTAACTTACACCTGACGCTTCACCTCTCGTGTGTCACCACTAAACTAAACCTTACACCTACATTAACATATTCCATTAATTTGATTTCCTGAAGGTAACTTTAACGAAAACCTTCCCATCAATCACCCACCACCTCTCCATCACCCACCACCTCTCCATCACCCACCACCACTCTCCATCACGCACCACCTCTCTCCATCACCCACCACCTCTCTCCATCACCCACCATCTCACCCACACTGTCTCATCAAGTATACATCAGCACCTTTCATCACAATCTTCACTCTGGGTGTTCCTGGTAGGAGCGAGAAGGGAAATTATCAGTGAACAGGGAAGTAAGTACCAGCAAGACGCCACAAAATTAAGATGAGTAGGCACCCCAATGTCAGTGTTTTTCTCCAGTGTTATCTTAGCGCCTGTGGTCCTGTCTATCACAACTGTGGCAAGAATATATGCACACTGACAGGTATATGTCTCTCAATGTATATACATTCAGAGGAGTATCTCTCAGTGTATTTACACTGAAGAGTATATCTCGCAGTGTATATACACTGAAGAGTATATCTCTCAGTGTATATACACTGAAGTGTATATCAGTGCATATACACTGAGGAGTATATCTCTGTGTATATACACTGAGGAGTATATCTCTCAGTGTACATACACTGAGAG
Organism: Cherax quadricarinatus; assembly: GCF_038502225.1. Taxonomy (NCBI): domain Eukaryota; kingdom Metazoa; phylum Arthropoda; class Malacostraca; order Decapoda; family Parastacidae; genus Cherax; species Cherax quadricarinatus. The sequence continues at coordinate 10,891,936 of NC_091377.1, read as the reverse complement.
GAGTATCTCTCAGTGTATATACACTGAGAATATACTTCAATCAACACTTTGGGCTCCCCTATTATTATTAACAGTGCTTGGCTTCCTTGGGTTGTCACGGATTATTAAGCCACAGTGCTTGGCTTCCTTGGGTTGTCACGGATTATTAAGCCACAGCGCTTGGCTTCCTTGGGTTGTCACGGATTATTAAGCCACAGTGCTTGGCTTCCTTGGGTTGTCACGGATTATTAAGCCACAGTGCTTGGCTTCCTTGGGTTGTCACGGATTATTAAGCCACAGTGTTTGGCTTCCTTGGGTTGTCACGGATTATTAAGCCACAGTGCTTGGCTTCCTTGGGTTGTCACGGATTATTAAGCCACAGTGCTTGGCTTCCTTGGGTTGTCACGGATTATTAAGCCACAGTGTTTGGCTTCCTTGGGTTGTCACGGATTATTAAGCCACAGTGCTTGGCTTCCTTGGGTTGTCACGGATTATTAAGCCACAGCGCTTGGCTTCCTTGGGTTGTCACGGATTATTAAGCCACAGTGCTTGGCTTCCTTGGGTTGTCACGGATTATTAAGCCACAGCGCTTGGCTTCCTTGGGTTGTCACGGATTATTAAGCCACAGTGTTTGGCTTCCTTGGGTTGTCACGGATTATTAAGCCACAGCGCTTGGCTTCCTTGGGTTGTCACGGATTATTAAGCCACAGCGCTTGGCTTCCTTGGGTTGTCACGGATTATTAAGCCACAGCGCTTGGCTTCCTTGGGTTGTCACGGATTATTAAGCCACAGCGCTTGGCTTCCTTGGGTTGTCACGGATTATTAAGCCACAGTGCTTGGCTTCCTTGGGTTGTCACGGATTATTAAGCCACAGCGCTTGGCTTCCTTGGGTTGTCACGGATTATTAAGCCACAGTGCTTGGCTTCCTTGGGTTGTCACGGATTATTAAGCCACAGTGTTTGGCTTCCTTGGGTTGTCACGGATTATTAAGCCACAGTGCTTGGCTTCCTTGGGTTGTCACGGATTATTAAGCCACAGTGCTTGGCTTCCTTGGGTTGTCACGGATTATTAAGCCACAGCGCTTGGCTTCCTTGGGTTGTCACGGATTATTAAGCCACAGTGCTTGGCTTCCTTGGGTTGTCACGGATTATTAAGCCACAGTGTTTGGCTTCCTTGGGTTGTCACGGATTATTAAGCCACAGTGCTTGGCTTCCTTGGGTTGTCACGGATTATTAAGCCACAGCGCTTGGCTTCCTTGGGTTGTCACGGATTATTAAGCCACAGTGCTTGGCTTCCTTGGGTTGTCACGGATTATTAAGCCACAGCACTTGGCTTCCTTGGGTTGTCACGGATTATTAAGCCACAGTGCTTGGCTTCCTTGGGTTGTCACGGATTATTAAGCCACAGTGCTTGGCTTCCTTGGGTTGTCACGGATTATTAAGCCACAGTGCTTGGCTTCCTTGGGTTGTCACGGATTATTAAGCCACAGTGCTTGGCTTCCTTGGGTTGTCACGGATTATTAAGCCACAGTGCTTGGCTTCCTTGGGTTGTCACGGATTATTAAGCCACAGTGTTTGGCTTCCTTGGGTTGTCACGGATTATTAAGCCACAGTGCTTGGCTTCCTTGGGTTGTCACGGATTATTAAGCCACAGTGCTTGGCTTCCTTGGGTTGTCACGGATTATTAAGCCACAGCGCTTGGCTTCCTTGGGTTGTCACGGATTATTAAGCCACAGTGCTTGGCTTCCTTGGGTTGTCACGGATTATTAAGCCACAGTGTTTGGCTTCCTTGGGTTGTCACGGATTATTAAGCCACAGTGCTTGGCTTCCTTGGGTTGTCACGGATTATTAAGCCACAGCGCTTGGCTTCCTTGGGTTGTCACGGATTATTAAGCCACAGTGCTTGGCTTCCTTGGGTTGTCACGGATTATTAAGCCACAGCACTTGGCTTCCTTGGGTTGTCACGGATTATTAAGCCACAGTGCTTGGCTTCCTTGGGTTGTCACGGATTATTAAGCCACAGTGCTTGGCTTCCTTGGGTTGTCACGGATTATTAAGCCACAGCACTTGGCTTCCTTGGGTTGTCACGGATTATTAAGCCACAGTGCTTGGCTTCCTTGGGTTGTCACGGATTATTAAGCCACAGTGCTTGGCTTCCTTGGGTTGTCACGGATTATTAAGCCACAGTGCTTGGCTTCCTTGGGTTGTCACGGATTATTAAGCCACAGTGCTTGGCTTCCTTGGGTTGTCACGGATTATTAAGCCACAGTGTTTGGCTTCCTTGGGTTGTCACGGATTATTAAGCCACAGCGCTTGGCTTCCTTGGGTTGTCACGGATTATTAAGCCACAGCGCTTGGCTTCCTTGGGTTGTCACGGATTATTAACCCACAGCGCTTGGCTTCCTTGGGTTGTCACGGATTATTAAGCCACAGCGCTTGGCTTCCTTGGGTTGTCACGGATTATCAAGCCACAGAGGTTAGTAATACCAATAAATTTCTGTGTACAATAATTAAGAAGCGAGCAGATCAGGTCAGGCAGTAAGGCGACGCCTTGATTAATACACGACTCTGAAAATAAGTTTTTTCAAGTTTAATATGATGACGTATTGCATACAAAGAGTACGTACCCTTATTCGGAGCATGTGAACACTCTTAAAAGGCTACATCCCCAACCAGTGAACCAGGTAACTAAGGGTCAGACGATCGGGGCCCCATCGTCAGATCAGTTACTAGGTTCAACCAATCATATTGTGGAACTGGCAAGTGGTTCAACCAATCATATTGTGGAACTGGAAATTGTGAAGGTGATGTGGATACCACTCACATCCTCACCCTTGTCATTTTCACCCAGCTTCTGGTTGAACACGGTTGTCCATTCTGTCTCCAGGCTGTGTCTTTGCCTTTGATTTACCGTGTTGTATACATATATTTCCAACTGTATATAGTGTACATACTTGTAAATACTTATAATCGCAGTTGAAGGAAAATAAACTTCAAAGTCATTCAGCTGTGTTTGTTCTGCTCCTTGCTGCGCTTTACACCCCGGATAACAGACCTTATTTTTCCTGGGTTATAATATGAGGTATAGTGTGCGTATGTGTGTGTGTGTGTGTGTGTGTGTGTGTGTGTGTGTGTGTGTGTGTGTGTGTGCGCATGTGTGTGTATGTGTGTGTGTGTGTGTGTGTGTGTGTGTGTGTGTGTGTGTGTGTGTGTGTGTGTGTGTGTGTGTGTGTGTGTGTGTGTGTGTGTGTGTGTGCGCGCGCGCGAACTCGCCTAATTGTCGTTGCAGGGGTCGAGTCTCAGCTCCTGGCCCCACTTCCTCAAAGATCGCTACTAGGTCCTCTCTCTCTCTCTCTCTCTGCTCCCTAAGCTTTGTCATACCTCGTCTTAAAGCTATGTATGGTTCCTGCCTCCACTACATCACTTGCTAGACTATTCCACTTCCTGACGACTCTATGACTGAAGAGATACTTCCTAACATCCCTGTGACTCGCCTGAGTCTTCAGTTTCCAACTGTGACCCCTTATTTCTGTGTCTCTGTCAACTTTATATATTCCACGCAGTATTCTGTATATCGTTATCATGTCTCCCCTGACCCTCCTGTCCTCCAGTGTCGTCAGGCCGATTTCCCTCAACCTTTCTTCGTAGGACCTTCCACTGAGCTCCGGAACTAATCTTGTCGCAAACCTTTGTACTTTAATTTCTTGACGTGTTTGACCAGGTGTGGGCTCCAGACTGGTGCTGCATACTCCAGTATGGGCCTGACGTACACAGTGTACAGTGTCTTGAACGATTCCTTACTAAGGTGTGTGTGTGTGTGTGTGTGTGTACTCACCTAATTGTACTCACCTAATTGTGGTTGCAGGGGTCGAGACTTAGCTCCTGGCCCCGCCTCTTCACTTATCGCTACTGGGTCCTCTCTCTCTCTGCTTCCTGAGCTTTGTTATACCTCTTCTTAAAGCTATGTATGGTTCCTGCCTCTACTACTTCACTTGCTAGGCTATTCCACTTGCTGACAACTCTATGACTGAAGAAATACTTCCTAACGTCCCTGTGACTCGTCTGAGTCTTCAGCTTCCAGTTGTGACCCCTTGTCCCTGTGTCCCCTCTCTGGAACATCCTATCTCTGTCCACCTTGTCTATTCCCCGCAGTATCTTGTATGTCGTTATCATGTCTCCCCTGACCCTTCTGTCCTCCAGTGTCATCAGCCCGATTTCCCTTAACCTTTCCTCGTACGACATTCCCTTGAGCTCTGGGACTAGCCTTGTTGCAAACCTTTGTACTTTCTCTAACTTCTTGACGTGCTTGACCAGGTGTGGGTTCCAGACTGGTGCTTGGACGATTCCTTATTGAGGTATCGGAACGCTATTCTCAGGTTTGCCAGGCGCCCGTATGCTGCAGCGGTTATTTGGTTGATGTGTGCCTCCGGTGATGTGCTCGGTGTTATGGTCACCCCAAGGTCTTTCTCTCTGAGTGAGGTCTGTAGTCTTTGTCCACCTAGCCTATACTCTGCCTGCGGTCTTCTCTGCCCCTCCCCAATCTTCATGACTTTGCATTTGGCTGAATTGTCCAGCCTGTCCAGGTCTCTTTGCAGTCCTGCCTCATCCTCGTCCGATTTAATTCTTCTCATCAACTTCACATCATCTGCGAACAGGGACACTTCAGAGTCTATTCCTTCCATCATGTCGTTCACATATGTGTGTGTGTGTGTGTGTGTGTGTGTGTGTGTGTGTGTGTGTGTGTGTGTGTGTGTGTGTGTGTGTGTGTGTGTGTGTGTGTGTGTGAGTAATGAACATAAAGGCCAATACCGTTACTCATCATCATTTAATATCAAAACATCTCCATAAATCATGTAAATGTCTCGGGGCAACACACACCATCGTCAGTGACAAAACATTTTACAAAAATTACCAAACACAAATAATTCATGTCTTTTTATGTAGTATATAAGTAATGTAATTTACATGTAATAAAATACTGGTAGACACAAGCCACTAGTATGTTGTGCACTTCAGGCAGTGCTGTGCACTTCAGGCAGTGCTGTGCACTTCAGGCAGTGCTGTGCACTTCAGGCAGTGCTGTGCACTTCAGGCAGTGCTGTGCACTTCAGGCAGTGCTGTGCACTTCAGGCAGTGCTGTGCACTCAGGCAGTGCTGTGCACTTCAGGCAGTGCTGTGCACTTCAGTCAGTGCTGTGCACTCAGGCAGTGTTGTGCACTTCAGGCAGTGCTGTGCACTTCAGGCAGAGCTGTGCACTTCAGGCAGTGCTGTGCACTTCAGGCAGTGCTGTGCACTTCAGGCAGAACTGTGCACTTCAGGCAGTGCTGTGCACTTCAGGCAGTGCTGTGCATTTCAGGCAGTGCTGTGCACTTCAGGCAGTGCTGTGCACTTCAGGCAGTGCTGTTCAGGCAGTGCTGTGCACTTCAGGCAGTGCTGTGCACTTCAGGCAGTGCTGTGCACTTCAGGCAGTGCTGTGCACTTCAGGCAGTGCTGTGCACTTCAGGCAATGCTGTGCACTGCGGTGCACTTCAGGCAGTGCTGTGCACTTCAGGCAGTGCTGTGCACTTCAGGCAGTGCTGTGCACTTCAGGCAGTGCTGTGCACTTCAGGCAGTGCTGTGCACTTCAGGCAGTGCTGTGCACTTCAGGCAGTGCTGTGCACTTCAGGCAGAGCTGTGCACTTCAGGCAGTGCTGTGCACTTCAGGCAGTGCTGTGCACTTCAGGCAGTGCTGTGCACTTCAGGCAGTGCTGTGCACTTCAGGCAGTGCTGTGCACTTCAGGCAGTGCTGTGCACTTCAGGCAGTGCTGTGCACTTCAGGCAGTGCTGTGCACTTCAGGCAGTGCTGTGCACTTCAGGCAGTGCTGTGCACTTCAGGCAGTGCTGTGCACTTCAGGCAGTGCTGTGCACTTCAGGCAGTGCTGTGCATTTCAGGCAGTGCTGTGCACTTCAGGCAGTGCTGTGCACTTCAGGCAGTGCTGTGCACTTCAGGCAGTGCTGTGCACTTCAGGCAGTGCTGTGCACTTCAGGCAGTGCTGTGCACTTCAGGCAGTGCTGTGCACTTCAGGCAGTGCTGTGCACTTCAGGCAGTGCTGTGCACTTCAGGCAGTGCTGTGCACTTCAGGCAGTGCTGTGCACTTCAGGCAGTGCTGTGCACTTCAGGCAGTGCTGTGCACTTCAGGCAGTGCTGTGCACTTCAGGCAGTGCTGTGCACTTCAGGCAGAACTGTGCACTTCAGGCAGTGCTGTGCACTTCAGGCAGTGCTGTGCATTTCAGGCAGTGCTGTGCACTTCAGGCAGAGCTGTGCACTTCAGGCAGTGTTGTGCACTTCAGGAAGTGCTGTGCACTTCAGGCAGAACTGTGCACTTCAGGCAGTGCTGTGCACTTCAGGCAGTGCTGTGCACTTCAGGCAGTGCTGTGCACTTCAGGCAGTGCTGTGCACTTCAGGCAGTGCTGTGCACTTCAGGCAGTGCTGTGCACTTCAGGCAGTGCTGTGCACTTCAGGCAGTGCTGTGCACTTCAGGCAATGCTGTGCACTTCAGGCAGTGCTGTGCACTTCAGGCAATGTTGTGCACTTCAGGCAGTGCTGTGCACTTCAGGCAGTGCTGTGCACTTCAGGCAGTGCTGTGCACTTAAGGCAATGCTGTGCACTTCAGGCAGTGCTGTGCACTTCAGGCATTGCTGTGCACTTCAGGCAATGCTGTGAACTTCAGGCAATGCTGTGCACTTCAGGCAATGCTGTGCACTTCAGGCAGTGCTGTGCACTTCAGGCAGTGCTGTGCACTTCAGGCAGTGCTGTGCACTCAGGCAGTGCTGTTCACTTCAGGCAGTGCTGTGCACTTCAGGCAGTGCTGTGCACTTCAGGCAGTGCTGTGCACTCAGGCAGTGCTGTGCACTTCAGGCAGTGCTGTGCACTTCAGGCAGTGCTGTGCACTTCAGGCAGTGCTGTGCACTTCAGGCAGTGCTGTGCACTTCAGGCAATGCTGTGCACTTCAGGCAGTGCTGTGCACTTCAGGCAGTGCTGTGCACTTCAGGCAGTGCTGTGCACTTCAGGCAGTGCTGTGCACTTCAGGCAGTGCTGTGCACTCAGGCAGTGCTGTGCACTTCAGGCAGTGCTGTGCACTCAGGCAGTGCTGTGCACTTCAGGCAGTGCTGTGCACTTCAGGCAATGCTGTGCACTTCAGGCAATGCTGTGCACTTCAGGGAATGCTGTGCACTTCAGGCAGTGCTGTGCACTTCAGGCAATGCTGTGCTCTTCAGGCAGTGCTGTGCACTTCCGGCAGTGCTGTGCACTTCCGGCAGTGCAGTGCACTCAGGCAGTGCTGTGCACTTCCGGCAGTGCTGTGCACTTCCGGCAGTGCAGTGCACTCAGGCAGTGCTGTGCACTTCAGGGAATGCTGTGCACTTCAGGCAGTGCTGTGCACTTCAGGCAATGCTGTGCTCTTCAGGCAGTGCTGTGCACTTCCGGCAGTGCTGTGCACTTCCGGCAGTGCAGTGCACTCAGGCAGTGCTGTGCACTTCCGGCAGTGCTGTGCACTTCCGGCAGTGCTGTGCACTCAGGCAGTGCTGTGCACTTCCGGCAGTGCTGTGCACTTCCGGCAGTGCTGTGCACTTCCGGCAGTGCTGTGCACTTCCGGCAGTGCTGTGCACTTCCGGCAGTGCTGTGCACTCAGGCAGTGCTGTGCACTTCCGGCAGTGCTGTGGTCCACATCAAAACAGAAATGTTCTAACTCTCTCGCCATATACAGTCCCAATGCTGGTTATATTTTTAACCAAAAATTTTAGAGGGATGGAGGGGTAAGCCAGTGGAAGGCCTCTGTCAGATGACCAAAAACTCCAGGTGCGGGTCATATTATGATTAAGACCTGCGTCAGGAAACACTTGTCCTGTTTCCTGACAAACCTAACCTATCCTAGATTAGCCTAACATAACCTAACCTCATTCGCCACGGGTTCTAACCCCACATGTTCCGCGGTTTGTTAGAGGATGGAAGGGAAAGATATGGGGAGGAGAGAGAAGGAGAGGATGGAAGGGAAAGATATGGGGAGGAGAGAGAAGGAGAGGATGGGAGGGAAAGATTTGGGGAGGAGAGAGGAGAGGATGGAAGGGAAAGATATGGGGAGGAGAGAGAAGGAGAAGATGGAAGGGAAAGATATGGGGAGGAGAGAGGAGGAGAGGAGAGAAAGATGGGGAGGAGAGAGGGAAAGATATGGGGAGGAGAGAGAAGGAGAGGATGGAAGGGAAAGATATGGGGAGGAGAGAGAAGGAGAGGATGGAAGGGAAAGATATGGGGAGGAGAGAGAAGGAGAGGATGGAAGGGAAAGATATGGGGAGGAGAGAGGAGGAGAGGATGGAAGGGAAAGATATGGGGAGGAGAGAGAAGGAGAGGATGGAAGGGAAAGATATGGGGAGGAGAGAGAAGGAGAGGATGGAAGGGAAAGATATGGGGAGGAGAGAAGGAGAGGATGGAAGGGAAAGATATGGGGAGGAGAGAGAAGGAGAGGATGGAAGGGAAAGATATGGGGAGGAGAGAGAAGGAGAGGATGGAAGGGAAAGATATGGGGAGGAGAGAGAAGGAGAGGATGGAAGGGAAAGATATGGGGAGGAGAGAAGGAGAGGATGGAAGGGAAAGATATGGGGAGGAGAGAGAAGGAGAGGATGGAAGAGAAAGATATGGGGAGGAGAGAGAAGGAGAGGATGGAAGGGAAAGGGCGGAGGGAAGATTAACCAATAACAATTTGGGACTGAGGGAGGCAGAGGGAGGGATTGAGAGGGAAGGGTGGGAGTGACAGTAGTGCGAGGGATAACCAACGACAGATTGTGTGGGGTAAAGGGATGAGCTAGTAATGGGGAGGAACAATGGGAGAGGAAGACGAAGGAAGGAGATAGTTGGTGGTAGGGGAGGGGAGGAGGGACATGAGGGACAAGGAGGGGAGGGGAGGGGAGGGAAGGAGGGACATGAGGGAAGAGGAGGGGAGGGGAGGGGAGGGGAGGGGAGGGGAGGGAAGGAGGGACATGAGGGAAGAGGAGGGTAGGGTACGTGGGACGTGAGGGGAGGAGAGGTGGGACATGACGGGAGGGGAAGAGAGAAGAGAGGGGAGGGTAGGTGGGGCATGACTGGAGGAGATGGGAAGGTGGGGGTAGGAGAGGAGGGAAATGACGCGAAGAGAGAAAAGGGGAGAAGAGAGAAGGCAGGGGAAGAGAGGAGAGGGGAGGGTAGGAGGGGGAAGGTAGGAGGGGGAGGGAATGGAGGGTGAGGGAATGGAGGGGGAGGGAATGAGGGGTGAAGGGGAGGGTAGGAAGGGTAGGAGACGGTAGGAGAGGGTGAGGGTAGGACGGGGGAGGGTACAAAACGGAGGGTAGGATGGGGGAGGGTTGGATGGAGGAGGGTAGGAGGGTGAGGGTTGAATGGGGAGGGTAGGAAGGGAAGGGTAAGATGGGGAGGGTAGGAAGGGGAGGGTAGGATGGGGAGGGTAGGATGGGTAGGATGGGGAGGTTAGGAAGGGGAGGGGAGGATGGGGTGGGTTGGATGGGGGAGGGTAGGATGGGGAGTGTAGGATGGGGGAGGGTAGGAAGGGGAGGGGAGGATGGGGTGGGTTGGATGGGAGAGGGTAGGATGGGGAGTGTAGGATGGGGGAAGGGTAGGAAGGGGAGGGTAGGATGGAGAAGGTAGGATGGGGTGGGTAGGGTGGGGAGGGTAGGATTTTGGAGGGTAGGATGGGAAGGATGGGGAGGGTAGAATGGAGTAGGTAGGATGGGGAGGGTAGGATGCGGGAGGGTAGGATGGGGAGTGTAGGATGGGGGAGGGTAGGACGGGGGAGGGTAAGATGGAGAGGGTAGGATGGGGAGGGTAGGATGGGGGAGGGTAGGATGGGGGAGGGTAGGATGGGGAGTGTAGGATGGGGGAGGGTAGGATGGGGGAGGGTAGGATGGGGAGGGTAGGATAGAGGAGGGTAGGATGGAGGAGGGAAGGATGGGGAGAGTAGGATGGAGAGTAGGATGGGGAGGGTATGATGGGGAGGGTAGGAAGGGTAGGATACGGAGGGTAGGATGGGGGAGGGTAGGATGGGAGAGGGTAGGATGGGGAGGGTAGGATGGGAAGAGTAGGATGGGGAGGGTAGGATGGGGAAGGTAGGATGGGGAGGGTACGATGGAGAAGGTAGGATGGGGAGGGTAGGATGGGAGGGTAGGATGGGGGAGGGTAGGATGGGGGAGGGTAGGATGGGGAGGGTAGGATGGGGAGGGTAGGATGGAGGAGGGTAGGATGGGGAGGGTAGGATGGAGGAGGGTAGGATGGGGAGGGTAGGATGGGAGAGGGTAGTATGGGGAGGGTAGGATGGGGGAGGGTAGGATGGGGGAGGGTAGGATGGGGAGTGTAGGATGGGGGAGGGTAGGATGGGGGAGGGTAGGGAGGGTAGGATAGAGGAGGGTAGGATGGAGGAGGGAAGGATGGGGAGAGTAGGATGGAGAGTAGGATGGGGAGGGTATGATGGGGAGGGTAGGATGGTGAGGGTAGGATACGGAGGGTAGGATGGGGGAGGGTAGGATGGGAGAGGGTAGGATGGGGAGGGTAGGATGGGGAGAGTAGGATGGGGAGGGTAGGATGGGGAAGGTAGGATGGGGAGGGTACGATGGAGAAGGTAGGATGGGGAGGGTAGGATGAGAGGGTAGGATGGGGGAGGGTAGGATGGGGGAGGGTAGGTTGGGGAGGGTAGGATGGGGAGGGTAGGATGGAGGAGGGTAGGATGGAGGAGTGTAGGATGGGGAGGGTAGGATGGGAGAGGGTAGGAAGGGGAGGGATAGGATGGGGAGGGTAGGATGGGGAGGGTAGGATGGGGAGGGTAGGATGGGGGTGGGTAGGATGAGGAGGGTAGGATGGAGAGTAGGATGAGGATAGGATGGAGAGGGTAGGATAGGGAGGGTAAGATGGGGAGGGTAGGACGGGGGAGGGTAGGATGGGGAGGGAAGGATGGGGAGTGTAGGATGGGGAGGGTAGGATGGGGATAAGATGGGGAGGGAAGGATGGGGGAGGGTAGGATGGGGAGGGTAGGATGGGGAGGGTAGGATGGGGAGGGTTGGATGGGGAGGGTAGGATGGGGGAGGGTAGGATAGGGAGGGTAGGATGGGGGAGGGTAGGATGGGGAGGGTAGGATGGGGGAGGGTAGGATGGGGAGGGTAGGATGGGGAGGGTAGGATGGGGAGGGTAGGATGGGGAGGGTAGGATGGGGGAGGGTAGGATGGGGAGGGTAGGATGGAGAGGGTAGGATGGGGAGGGTAGGATGGGGAGGGTAGGATAGGGGTAGGATGGGGAGGGTAGGATGGGGGAGGGGAGGGTAGGATGGGGAGGGAAGGATGGGGGAGGGTAGGATGGGGAGGGTAGGATGGGGAGGGTAAGATGGGGAGGGTTGGACGGGGGAGGGTAGGATGGGGAGGGAAGGATGGGGGAGAGTAGGATGGGGAGGGTAGGATGGGGAGGGTTGGATGGGGAGGGTAGGATGGGGGAGGGTAGGATAGGGAGGGTAGGATGGGGGAGGGTAGGATTGGGAGGGTAGGATGGGGATGGTAGGATGGGGAGGGTAGGATGGGGAGGGTAGGATGGGGGAGGGTAGGATGGGGGAGGGTAGGATGGGGAGGGTAGGATGGGGGAGGGTAGGATGGGGAGGGTAGGATGGGGAGGGTAGGATGGGGGAGGGTAGGATGGGGAGGGTAGGATGGGGAGGGTATGGGGGGGGTAGGATGGGGAGGGTAGGATGGGGGAGGGTAGGATGGGGCAGGGTAGGATGGAGAGGGTAGGATGGGGAGGGAAGGATGGGGAGGGTAGGATGGGGAGGGTAGGATGGGGGAGGGTAGGATAGGATGGGGGAGGGTAGGATGGGGAGGGTAAGATGGGGAGGGTAGGACAGAGGAGGGTAGGATGGGGAGGGAAAGATGGGGAGGGTAGGATGGGGAGGGTAGGATGGGGGAGGGTAGGATGGGGGAGGGTAGGATGGAGAAGGTAGGATGGGGGAGGGTAGGATGGGGAGTGTAGGATGGGGGAGGGTAGGATGGGGAGGGTAGGATGGGGGAGGGTAGGATGGGGAGGGTAGGATGGGGGAGGGTAGGATGGGGGAGGGTAGGATGGGGGAGGGTAGGATGGGGGAGGGTAGGATGGGGAGGGTAGGATGGGGAGGATAGGATGGGGTAGGATGGGGATGTCATGTAGGGGGGTAATGATTAGGGGAATATGGAGGTAAGCGGGGGGAGTCAGTAGGTGTGGGACAGGCGAGGCAGTAGGAGGGATGAGTGCGGAGGTAGGTAATATGAGGTCACTGGTGACTACAACTTCACCTCTCATTACTCTACCCACCACACTACTCACCCTCTCACTACATGAAATAAAATAATGAATAAAATAGCAAATAACAGGGACCGTGAATATTACTATTCTACTCAAACACAGTTTATTATTAAGTCCTTGTACAATAATATATTTGGGAACAGGAGTACATCATTGGTTTAGATAAATGGGATGGTATGTATAAGCAGTGAGACAGGGAACACAATCAACTTGACCAAAATGAATATAACTTACAATATAGCACAGAGGACAGTTCACTACAGGAACTAAGCCACAGGTCCCAAGACCTACACAGCAAGAGTACTCCGCCAAGCCAGTACTCTGCCCAATGTCTCCAACAGTCTCCTCCAGAGACTTCAGCAGCCTTCTGGCCACAACTGGTGAGTGTACTTTAGTCTGTCCACAACTGGTGAGTGTACTTTAGTCTGGCCACAACTGGTGAGTGTACTTTAGTCTGGCCACAACTGGTGAGTGTACTTTAGTCTGGCCACAACTGGTGAGTGTACTTTAGTCTGGCCACAACTGGTGAGTGTACTTTAGTCTGGCCACAGCTGGTGAGTGTACTTTAGTCTGGCCACAGCTGGTGAGTGTACTTTAGTCTGGCCACAACTGGTGAGTGTACTTTAGTCTGGACCCAACTGGTGAGTGTACTTTAGTCTGGCCACAACTGGTGAGTGTACTTTAGTCTGGCCACAACTGGTGAGTGTACTTTAGTCTGGCCACAACTGGTGAGTGTACTTTAGTCTGGCCACAACTGGTGAGTGTACTTTAGTCTGGCCACAGCTGGTGAGTGTACTTTAGTCTGGCCACAGCTGGTGAGTGTACTTTAGTCTGGCCACAACTGGTGAGTGTACTTTAGTCTGGCCACAACTGGTGAGTGTACTTTAGTCTGGCCACAGCTGGTGAGTGTACTTTAGTCTGGCCACAGCTGGTGAGTGTACTTTAGTCTGGCCACAACTGGTGAGTGTACTTTAGTCTGGACCCAACTGGTGAGTGTACTTTAGTCTGGCCACAACTGGTGAGTGTACTTTAGTCTGGCCACAACTGGTGAGTGTACTTTAGTCTGGCCACAGCTGGTGAGTGTACTTTAGTCTGGCCACAGCTGGTGAGTGTACTTTAGTCTGGCCACAACTGGTGAGTGTACTTTAGTCTGGCCACAACTGGTGAGTGTACTTTAGTCTGGCCACAGCTGGTGAGTGTACTTTAGTCTGGCCACAGCAGGTGAGTGTACTTTAGTCTGGCCACAACTGGTGAGTGTACTTTAGTCTGGACCCAACTGGTGAGTGTACTTTAGTCTGGCCACAACTGGTGAGTGTACTTTAGTCTGGCCACAACTGGTGAGTGTACTTTAGTCTGGCCACAACTGGTGAGTGTACTTTAGTCTGGCCACAACTGGTGAGTGTACTTTAGTCTGGCCACAGCTGGTGAGTGTACTTTAGTCTGGCCACAACTGGTGAGTGTACTTTAGTGTGGCCACAACTGGTGAGTGTACTTTAGTCTGGCCACAACTGGTGAGTGTACTTTAGTCTGGCCACAACTGGTGAGTGTACTTTAGTCTGGACACAACTGGTGAGTGTACTTTAGTCTGGCCACAACTGGTGAGTGTACTTTAGTCTGGCCACAACTGGTGAAAGTACTTTAGTCTGGCCACAACTGGTGAGTGTACTTTAGTCTGGCCACAGCTGGTGAGTGTACTTTAGTCTGGCCACAGCTGGTGAGTGTACTTTAGTCTGGCCACAACTGGTGAGTGTACTTTAGTGTGGCCACGACTGGTGAGTGTACTTTAGTGTGGCCACGACTGGTGAGTGTACTTTAGTGTGGCCACGACTGGTAAGCGTACTTTAGTCTGGCCACAACTGGTGAGTGTACTTTAGTCTGGCCACAACTGGTGAGTGTACTTTAGTCTGGCCACAACTGGTGAGTGTACTTTAGTCTGGTCACAACTGGTGAGTGTACTTTAGTCTGGCCACAACTGGTGGGTGTACTTTAGTCTGGCCACAACTGGTGAGTGTACTTTAGTCTGGCCACAACTGGTGAGTGTACTTTAGTCTGGCCACAACTGGTGAGTGTATTTTAGTCTGGCCACAACTGGTGAGTGTACTTTAGTCTGGCCACAACTGGTGAGTGTACTTTAGTCTGGCCACAAGTGGTGAGTGTACTTTAGTCTGGCCACAACTGGTGAGTGTAGTTTAGTCTGGCCACAAGTTGTGAGTGTACTTTAGTCTGGCCACAAGTGGTGAGTGTACTTTAGTCTGGCCACAACTGGTGAGTGTACTTTAGTCTGGCCACAACTGGTGAGTGTACTTTAGTCTGGCCACAACTGTTGAGTGTACTTTAGACTGGCCACAACTGGTGAGTGTACTTTAGTCTGGCCACAACTGGTGAGTGTACTTTAGTCTGGACACAACTGGTGAGTGTACTTTAGTCTGGTCACAACTGGTGAGTGTACTTTAGTCTGTCCACAACTGGTGAGTGTACTTTAGTCTGGCCACAACTGGTGAGTGTACTTTAGTCTGGCCACAACTGGTGAGTGTACTTTAGTCTGGCCACAACTGGTGAGTGTACTTTAGTCTGGCCACAACTGGTGAGTGTACTTTAGTCTGGCCACAACTGGTGAGTGTACTTTAGTCTGGCCACAACTGGTGAGTGTACTTTAGTCTGGCCACAACTGGTGAGTGTACTTTAGTCTGGCCACAACTGGCGAGTGTACTTTAGTCTGGCCACAACTGGTGAGTGTACTTTAGTCTGGCCACAACTGGTAAGTGTACTTTAGTCTGGCCACAACTGGTGAGTGTACTTTAGTCTGGCCACAACTGGAAAGTGTACTTTAGTCTGGCCACAACTGGTGAGTGTACTTTAGTCTGGCCACAACTGGTGAGTGTACTTTAGTCTGGCCACAACTGATGAGTGTACTTTAGTCTGGCCACAAGTGGTGAGTGTACTTTAGTCTGGCCACAACTGGTGAGTGTACTTTAGTCTGGCCACAACTGGTGAGTGTACTTTAGTCTGGCCACAACTGGTGAGTGTATTTTAGTCTGGCCACAACTGGTGAGTGTACTTTAGTCTGGCCACAAGTGGTGAGTGTACTTTAGTCTGGCCACAACTGGTGAGTGTACTTTAGTCTGGCCACAACTGGTGAGTGTACTTTAGTCTGGCCACAAGTGGTGAGTGTACTTTAGTCTGGCCACAAGTGGTGAGTGTACTTTAGTCTGGCCACAACTGGTGAGTGTACTTTAGTCTGGCCACAACTGGTGAGTGTACTTTAGTCTGGACACAACTGGTGAGTGTACTTTAGTCTGGCCACAACTGGTGAGTGTACTTTAGTCTGGACACAACTGGTGAGTGTACTTTAGTCTGGACACAACTCATACATGAAACATCGTTTAAAAACTCTACAGTCTGAAAAATTATCACGTAGACAAAAATAGTTTTTAAAAGTCTACTCTCACGCACCCAAAAAAGATGGATCACGTTGGCTACACTCCCGGGTTAGACAACACAGTACACCTCACTACACATGATACACCTTACACTACGCTTTACAGCATTCACACTGTCATCTACACTACACTATACTTCACAACACACTGTCCTCTACACTATACTTCACAACATACACACTGTACACTACACTATACTTCACAACATACAAACTCGTACATACCACACAACAATAATAACACCATGAGACAATGAGGTTGAGGCTGAGAGACAGGAGCTCCAGCTACACACAACCAAGGCTGTCTCAATGCTACAGTACGGTAGATTTTTTGGTTAAAAAGTACGGTACGATATTAAAAGTACGGTACGGAGGTTTTCTGGTACGAAACAAATACCGAGTGCGTACCGTACAGCCAGGGTCGGCCACATAGTTAAATTCGTCACTAAAATTCAGTAACTGGTGAATTTTTAAGTGCCTAGTGACGAGGATAGGACATTTAATGAGGCACCAAGCAAAACCTGGTGATATTCCCAGTACCAAATATTTGGATGGTGTATTGTGAAATGGTTATAATCATTACAATACTTTTTAAAGGGGTGGACTGGTAAGCCAGTGGAAGGCCTC
>NC_091377.1:10868058-10873058 GCF_038502225.1 Cherax quadricarinatus | reverse complement strand
TTATCATGTCTCCCCTGACCCTTCTGTCCTCCAGTGTCGTCAGTCCGATTTCCCTTAACCTTTCCTCGTACGACATTCCCTTGAGCTCTGGGACTAGCCTTGTTGCAAACCTTTGTACTTTCTCTAACTTCTTGACGTGCTTGACCAGGTGTGGGTTCCAGACTGGTGCTGCATACTCCAGTATGGGCCTAACATACACAGTGTACAGTGTCTTGAACGATTCCTTATTGAGGTATCGGAACGCTATTCTCAGGTTTGCCAGGCGCCCGTATGCTGCAGCGGTTATTTGGTTGATGTGTGCCTCCGGTGATGTACTCGGTGTTATGGTCACCCCAAGGTCTTTCTCCCTGAGTGAGGTCTGTAGTCTTTGTCCACCTAGCCTATATTCTGTCTGCGGTCTTCTTTGCCCCTCCCCAATCTTCATGACTTTGCATTTGGCTGGATTGAATTCGAGGAGCCAGTTACTGGACCACATGTCCAGCCTCTCCAGGTCTCTTTGCAGTCCTGCCTCATCCTCGTCCGATTTAATTCTTCTCATCAACTTCACGTCATCTGCGAACAGGGACACTTCAGAGTCTATTCCTTCCATCATGTCGTTCACATATATCAAAAATAGCACTGGTCCTAGAACTGACCCCTGTGGGACCCCGCTCGTAACAGGCGCCCACTGTGATACCTCTTCACGTACCATGACTCGTTGCTGCCTCCCTGTCAGGTATTCCCTTATCCATTGCAGTGCCCTTCCTTTTATGTGTGCCTGATCCTCCAGCTTCTGCACTAATCTCTTGTGGGGAACTGTGTCAAAGGCCTTCCTGCAGTCTAGGAAAACGCAATCTACCCAACCCTCTCTCTCGTGTCTTACTTCTGTTACCTTGTCATAAAACTCCAGGAGGTTTGTGATACAAGATTTGCCTTCCATGAACCCATGCTGGTTTTCATTTATAATCTTGTTCCTTTCCAGGTGTTCGACCACTCTCCTCCTGATAATCTTCTCCATGACTTTGCACACAATACATGTCAGAGACACAGGTCTGTAGTTTAGTGCCTCGTTTCTGTTTCCTTTCTTAAATATGGGGACTACATTAGCTGTCTTCCATTTCTCAGGTAGTTGCCCAGTTTCAAGGGATGTGTTGAAGATTGTGGTTAGAGGCACACACAGCATCTCTGCTCCTTCTCTAAGGACCCATGGGGAGATGTTGTCCGGTCCCATCGCCTTTGAGGTGTCAAGGTCACTTAAGAGCTTCTTCACCTCCTCCTCAGTTGTTCGTATGTCATCCAACACTTGTTGGTATATTCCCTCTTGATGTTCCCTTCTGTGCTGTCTTCCCACAGCCCTTCCTGTCTCTACTGTAAAAACTTCCTTAAATCTCCTGTTCAGCTCCTCACATACCTCCTGATCATTTCTTGTGAGTTCTCCACCTTCTGTCCTTAATCTGATCACCTGGTCTTTGACTGTTGTCTTCCTCCTGATGTGGCTATACAACAGTTTCGGGTCAGTCTTGATTCTCGATGCTATGTCATTTTCATACTGTCGCTGGGCCTCCCTCCTTACCTGTGCGTACTCATTCCTGGCTCTGCGACTGATCTCCCTATTTTCGTGTGTTCTCTGCCTTCTGTACTTTTTCCATTCTCTATTGCACTTTGTTTTTGCCTCCTTACACCGTCGGGTAAACCAGGGGCTTGTTCTGGTCTTCCCGTTGTTACTGTTGCCCTTGGGAATGAACTTTTCCACTGCCTCCTTGCATTTTGTTGCTACATATTCCATCATTTCATTTACTGGCTTTCCTGCCAGTTCTCTGTCCCACTGGACCTCCCGCATGAAGTTCTTCAACCCTATGTAGTCCCCTCTTTTATAGTCAGGCTTTTCCCATTCTACTCCTGTTATTCTCTCCACTTGCAGCTCTACTATGTATTCAAAGCACAGAACCACGTGGTCGCTAGCTCCTAGGGGACTCTCATACTTGATGTCCTCAATGTCTGAGCTGCCCAGGGTGAACACAAGGTCCAATCTTGCTGGTTCATCCTCCCCTCTCACTCTGGTAGTGTCCTTAACATGTTGGTGCATGAGGTTTTCCAGCACCACGTCCAACATCCTGGCTCTCCATGTTTCGGGACCCCCATGTGGCTCCAGGTTTTCCCAGTCAATCTCCCTGTGGTTGAAATCCCCCATAACCAGCAACTTTGCTCTGCTGGAGTGAGCTCTTCTTGTGTAGTGTAGTGTGTGTAGTGTAGTGTGTGTGTAGTGTAGTGTGTGTGTAGTGTAGTGTGTGTGTGTGTGTGTGTGTGTGTGTGTGTGTGTGTGTGTGGTATGAGTGTAGTGTGTGCGTGTGTAGTGCAGTGTGTGTAGTGTAGTGTGTGTGTAGTGTAGTGTGTGTGTAGTGTGTGTGTAGTGTGTGTGTAGTGTGTGTGTAGTGTGTGTGTAGTGTGTGTGTAGTGTGTGTGTAGTGAGTGTGTAGTGTGTGTGTAGTGTAGTGTGTAGTGTGTGTGTGTAGTGCAGTGTGTGTGTAGTGCAGTGTGTGTGTGCAGTGTAGTGTAGTGTGTAGTGTAGTGTGTAGTGTAGTGTGTAGTGTAGTGTGTAGTGTAGTGTGTGTGTAGTGTAGTGTGTGTGTAGTGTAGTGTGTGTGTAGTGTAGTGTGTGTGTAGTGTAGTGTGTAGTGTAGTGTGTAGTGTAGTGTGTAGTGTAGTGTGTAGTGTAGTGTGTAGTGTAGTGTGTAGTGTAGTGTGTAGTGTAGTGTGCAGTGTAGTGTGTAGTGTAGTGTGTAGTGTAGTGTGTAGTGTAGTGTGTGTGTAGTGTAGTGTGTGTGTAGTGTAGTGTGTGTGTAGTGTAGTGTGTGTGTAGTGTAGTGTGTGTGTAGTGCAGTTTGTGTGTAGTGTAGTGTAGTGTGTAGTGTAGTGTGTAGTGTAGTGTGTGTGTAGTGTAGTGTGTGTGTAGTGTAGTGTGTGTGTAGTGTCGTGTAGTGTAGTGTGTGTGTGTGTAGTGTAGTGTGTGTGTAGTGCAGTGTGTGTGTAGTGTAGTGTGTGTAGTGTCGTGTAGTGTAGTGTGTGTGTAGTGTAGTGTGTGTGTAGTGCAGTGTGTGTGTAGTGTAGTGTGTGTGTAGTGCAGTGTGTGTGTAGTGTAGTGTGTGTAGTGTCGTGTAGTGTAGTGTGTGTGTGTAGTGTAGTGTGTGTGTAGTGCAGTGTGTGTGTAGTGTAGTGTGTGCGTGTAGTGTGTAGTGTAGTGTGTATGTAGTGTAGTGTGTGCGTGTAGTGTGTGTGTAGTGTAGTGTGTGCGTGTAGTGTGTGTGTAGTGTAGTGTGTGCGTGTAGTGTGTGTAGTGTAGTGTGTGTGTAGTGTGTGTGTAGTGTGTGTGTAGTGTGTGTGTAGTGTGTGTGTAGTGTAGTGTGTGTGTAGTGTGTGTGTAGTGTAGTGTGTGTGTGGTGCAGTGTGTGTGTAGTGCAGTGTGTGTGTAGTATAGTGTGTGTGTAGTGTGTGTGTAGTGTGTGTGTAGTGTGTGTAGTGTGTGTGTAGTGTAGTGTGTGTGTAGTGTAGTGTGTGTGTGGTGCAGTGTGTGTGTAGTGCAGTGTGTGTGTAGTATAGTGTGTGTGTAGTGTGTGTGTAGTGTGTGTGTAGTGTGTGTGTAGTGTAGTGTGTGTGTAGTGTAGTGTGTGTGTGGTGCAGTGTGTGTGTGGTGCAGTGTGTGTGTAGTGCAGTGTGTGTGTAGTATAGTGTGTGTGTAGTGTGTGTGTAGTGTGTGTGTAGTGTGTGTGTAGTGTAGTGTGTGTGTAGTGTAGTGTGTGTGTGGTGCAGTGTGTGTGTAGTGCAGTGTGTGTGTAGTATAGTGTGTGTGTAGTGCAGTGTTTGTGTAGTGCAATGTGTGTGTATAGTGTAGTTTGTGTGTAGTGCAGTGTGTGTGTAGTGCAGTGTGTGTAGTGTAGTGTGTGTGTAGTGTAGTGTGTGTAGTGCAGTTTGTGTGTAGTGTAGTGTGTGTGTAGTGCAGTGTGTGTAGTGTAGTGTGTGTAGTGTGTGTGTAGTGTAGTGTGTGTGTAGTGTAGTGTGTAGTGTAGTGTGTGTAGTGTAAGTGTAGTGTGTTTAGTGTACTCACCTATTTGTACTCATCTATTTGTGGTTGCAGGGTCGAGTCTTAGCTCCTGGCCCCGCCTCTTCACTGGTTGCTACTGGGTCCTCTCCCTGCTCTCTCCCAGTGTGTGTGTAGTGCAGTGTATGTGTAGTGCAGTGTAGTGTAGTGTAGTGTAGTGTAGTGTAGTGTAGTGTAGTGTAGTGTAGTGTGTAGTGTAGTGTAGTGTGTGTGTAGTGTAGTGCAGTGTGTGTGTAGTGCAGTGTGTGTGTAGTGCAGTGTAGTGTAGTGTAGTATAGTGTAGTGTAGTGCAGTGTACTGTAGTGTAGTGTGTGTGTAGTGTAGTGTAGTGTAGTGTAGTGTAGTGTAGTGTAGTGTAGTGTAGTGTAGTGTGTGTGTAGTGTAGTGTAGTGTGTATTGTGTGTAGTTTGTAAATACATTTGTTTAAAAGTACAGAAAGTGTACGGAATTATGGTAGGGTATACAAATAAAACGATGGCACAGCATGATATTACAGAACGTTATTTTAGAAGTTGAAAAACTGGGAAAATAACATACACCGTTGGGTCCCATACTGCCAGCCTTGCATACACAGCTACACACTTCTATGGGATAAACAACAATAAGGCAGAGGAGACATGGTCGTGACATAAAAGATACTGAAGGGTATTTACAAGAGTGTATATTTAACATATGACAAAGAGAACGAGAAGAGTCATAGTGAACAAAGTAATATCAGAGGCTGCCACACTGAAACGCTGCTCCCCAAGGTACAATACTTACCTTAATTATCTTTCTTATTTACACATCCGATATAGCAGAAACATAGATAAATTATAGCACATCATTCTTTGTAGACGATATTAATATTCGTATAAGTGGAGTTCACTGAGGATACAGAAAATCTCCAAGTTGATATAAACGAAGTCCTCCGGTAAACAACTGA
>NC_091377.1:10830558-10860558 GCF_038502225.1 Cherax quadricarinatus | reverse complement strand
CCATGGTTTACCCAAAGGTGCAGGGAGGCAAAAACCAAGTGTGCTAGGGAATGGAAGAAATATAGAAGGCAAAGGACCCAGGAGAATAAGGAGAACAGTCGTAGAGCCAGAAACGAATATGCACAGATAAGAAGGGAGGCCCAAAGACAATATGAAAATGACATAGCAGCGAAAGCCAAATCTGACCCGAAACTGTTGTACAGCCACATCAGGAGGAAAACAACAGTCAAGGACCAGGTAATCAGGCTAAGGAAGGAAGGAGGAGAGACAACAGGAAATGACCGTGAAGTATGTGAAGAACTCAACAAGAGATTCAAAGAAGTGTTCACAGAGGAGACAGAAGGGACTCCAGAAAGACGGAGAGGTGGGGCACACCACCAAGTGCTGGACACAGTGCACACAACCGAGGAAGAAGTGAAGAGGCTTCTGAGTGAGCTAGATACTTCAAAGGCAATGGGGCCAGATAACATCTCCCCATGGGTATTGAGAGAGGGAGCAGAGGCGCTATGTGTACCCCTAACAACAATATTCAATACATCTATCGAAACAGGGAGATTGCCTGAGGCATGGAAGACAGCAAATGTAGTCCCAATCTTTAAAAAAGGAGACAGACATGAAGCACTAAACTACAGACCAGTGTCACTGACATGTATAGTATGCAAAATCATGGAGAAGATTATCAGGAGAAGAGTGGTGGAACACCTAGAAAGGAATGATCTCATCAACAGCAGCCAGCATGGTTTCAGGGACGGGAAATCCTGTGTCACAAACCTACTGGAGTTCTATGACATGGTGACAGCAGTAAGACAAGAGAGAGAGGGGTGGGTGGATTGCATTTTCTTGGACTGCAAGAAGGCGTTTGACACAGTTCCACACAAGAGATTGGTGCAAAAACTGGAGGACCAAGCAGGGATAACAGGGAAGGCACTACAATGGATCAGGGAATACTTGTCAGGAAGACAGCAGCGAGTCATGGTACGTGGCGAGGTGTCAGAGTGGGCACCTGTGACCAGCGGGGTCCCGCAGGGGTCAGTCCTAGGACCAGTGCTGTTTCTGATATTTGTGAACGACATGACGGAAGGAATAGACTCTGAGGTGTCCCTGTTTGCAGATGACGTGAAGTTGATGAGAAGAATACACTCGATCGAAGACCAGGCAGAACTACAAAGGGATCTGGACAGGCTGCAGACCTGGTCCAGCAATTGGCTCCTGGAGTTCAATCCCACCAAGTGCAAAGTCATGAAGATTGGGGAAGGGCAAAGAAGGCCGCAGACGGAGTACAGTCTAGGGGGTCAGAGACTACAAACCTCACTCAAGGAAAAAGATCTTGGGGTGAGTATAACACCAGGCACATCTCCTGAAGCGCACATCAACCAAATAACTGCTGCAGCATATGGGCGCCTAGCAAACCTCAGAACAGCATTCCGACATCTTAATAAGGAATCGTTCAGGACCCTGTACACCATATACGTTAGGCCCATATTGGAGTATGCGGCACCAGTTTGGAACCCACACCTAGCCAAGCACGTAAAGAAACTAGAGAAAGTGCAAAGGTTTGCAACAAGACTAGTCCCAGAGCTAAGAGGTATGTCCTACGAGGAGAGGTTAAGGGAAATCAACCTGACGACACTGGAGGACAGGAGAGATAGGGGGGACATGATAACGACATACAAAATACTGAGGGGAATTGACAAGGTGGACAAAGACAGGATGTTCCAGAGATTGGACACAGTAACAAGGGGACACAGTTGGAAGCTAAAGACACAGATGAATCACAGGGATGTTAGGAAGTATTTCTTCAGCCACAGAGTAGTCAGTAAGTGGAATAGTTTGGGAAGCGATGTAGTGGAGGCAGGATCCATACATAGCTTTAAGCAGAGGTATGATAAAGCTCACGGCTCGGGGAGAGTGACCTAGTAGCGATCAGTGAAGAGGCGGGGCCAGGAGCTCGGACTCGACCCCCGCAACCTCAACTAGGTGAGTACAACTAGGTGAGTACACACACACACACACACACAGGAGCTCGGACTCGACCCCCGCAACCTCAACTAGGTGAGTACACACACACAGCTGTCAGAAAACAGTATAACATGTCATTGTCAACAACAAAAGTATAAATCACCATGGTGGATGGGTGGCAGTGGCGGAGTGGGGGGTGGTAGTGGCGGAGTGGTGGTGGTAGTGGCGGAGTGGGGGGTGGTAGTGGCGGAGTGGGGGGTGGTAGTGGCGGAGTGGGGGGTGGCAGTGGCGGAGTGGGGGGTGGTAGTGGCGGAGTGGGGGTGGTAGTGGCGGAGTGAGGGGTGGCAGTGGCGGAGTGGGGGGTGGCAGTGGCGGAGTGGGGGGTGGAAGTGGCGGAGTGGGGGGTGGTAGTTTCGGAGTGGGGGTGGTAGTGGCGGAGTGAGGGGTGGCAGTGGCGGAGTGGGGGGTGGCAGTGGCGGAGTGGGGGGTGGCAGTGGCGGAGTGGGGGGTGGTAGTGGCGGAGTGGGGGTGGTAGTGGCGGAGTGGGGGGTGGCAGTGGCGGAGTGGGGGGGGGTCGTGGCGGAGTGGGGGGTGGCAGTGGCGGAGTGCGGGGTGGTAGTGGCGGAGTGGGGGTGGTAGTGGCAGAGTGAGGGGTGGCAGTGGCGGAGTGGGGGGTGGCAGTGGCGGAGTGGGGGTGGCAGTGGCGGAGTGGGGGTGGTAGTGGCGGAGTAGGGTGTGGTAGTGGCGGAGTAGGGGGTGGCAGTGGCGGAGTGGGGGGTGGTAGTGGCAGAGTGGGGGGTGGCAGTGGCGGAGTGCAGGGTGGTAGTGGCGGAGTGGGGGGTGGTAGTGGCGGAGTGGGGGGTGGCAGTGGCGGAGTGGGGGGTGGTAGTGGCAGAGTGGGGGGTGGCAGTGGCGGAGTGCGGGGTGGTTGGGGCGGAGTGGGGGGTGGTAGTGGCGGAGTGGGGGGGTGGCAGTGGCGGAGTGGGGGGTGGTAGTGGCAGAGTGGGGGGTGGCAGTGGCGGAGTGCGGGGTGGTAGTGGCGGAGTGGGGGGTGGTAGTGGCGGAGTGGTGGGTGGCAGTGGCGGAGTGGTGGGTGGTAGTGGCGGAGTGGGGGGTGGCAGTGGCGGAGTGCGGGGTGGTAGTGGCGGAGTGGGGGTGGTAGTGGCGGAGTGGGGGGTGGCAGTGGCGGAGTGGGGTGTGGTAGTGGCGGAGTGGGGGGTGGCAGTGGCGGAGTGCGGGGTGGTAGTGGCGGAGTGGGGGTGGTAGTGGCGGAGTGAGGAGTGGCAGTGGCGGAGTGGGGGATGGCAGTGGCGGAGTGGGGGGTGGCAGTGGCGGAGTGGGGGTTGTAGTGGCGGAGTAGGGGGTGGTAGTGGCGGAGTGGGGGGTGGTAGTGGCGGAGTGGGGGTGGTAGTGGCGGAGTGGGGGGTGGCAGTGGCGGAGTGGGGGGTGGTAGTGGCGGAGTGGGGGGTGGCAGTGGCGGAGTGCGGGGTGGTAGTGGCGGAGTGGGGGTGGTAGTGGCGGAGTGGGGGGTGGCTGTGGCGGAGTGGGGGGTGGTAGTGGCGGAGTGGGGGGTGGCAGTGGCGGAGTGCGGGGTGGTAGTGGCAGAGTGGGGGTGGTAGTGGCGGAGTGGGGGTGGCAGTGGCGGAGTGGGGGTGGTAGTGGCGGAGTGGGGGGTGGCAGTGGCGGAGTGGGGGGTGGCAGTGGCGGAGTGGGGGGTGGTAGTGGCGGAGTGGGGGGTGGCAGTGGCGGAGTGGGGGGTGGCAGTGGCGGAGTGGGGGTGGTAGTGGCGGAGTGGGGGTGGTAGTGGCGGAGTGGGGGGTGGTAGTGGCGGAGTGGGGGTGGTAGTGGCGGAGTAGGGGGTGGCAGTGGCGGAGTGGGGGTGGCAGTGGCGGAGTGGGGGATGGCAGTGGCGGAGTGGGGGTGGTAGTGGCGGAGTGGGGGGTGGCAGTGGCGGAGTGGGGGGTGGCAGTGGCGGAGTGAGGGGTGGCAGTGGCGGAGTGGGGGTGGTAGTGGCGGAGAGGGGGGGTGGCAGTGGCGGAGTGGAGGTGGTTGTGGCGGAGCGGAGGTGGTAGTGGTGGAGTGAGGGGTGGCAGTGGCGGAGTGGGGGGTGGCAGTGGCGGGGTGGGGGTGGTTGTGGCGGAGCGGAGGTGGTAGTGGCGGACTGGGGGGGGGTTGTAGCGGAGTGGGGGGGTGGTACTGGCGAAGTGGTGGTGGTAGTGGCGGAGTAGGAGTGGTTGTGGCGGAGCGGAGGTGGTAGTGGCGGAGTGGGGGTGGTAGTGGCGGAGTGGGGGGGTGGCAGTGGCGGAGTGGGGGTGGTTGTGGCGGAGCGGAGGTGGTAGTGGCGGAGTGGGGGTGGTAGTGGCGGAGTGGGGGTTGGCAGTGGAGGAGTGGGGGCGGCAGTGGCGGAGCGGAGGTGGTAGTGGCGGAGTGGGGGGTGGCAGTGGCGGAGTGGGGGTGGTAGTGGCGGAGTAGGAGTGGTTGTGGCGGGGCGGAGGTGGTAGTGGCGGAGTGGGGGTGGTAGTGGCGGAGTGGGGGGTGGCAGTGGCGGAGTGGGGGTTGTTGTGGCGGAGCGGAGGTGGTAGTGGCGGACTGGGGGGGGGGGGGTTGTGGCGGAGTGGGGGGTGGTACTGGCGGAGTGGTGGTGGTACTGGCGGAGTGGGGGTGGTCGTGGCGGAGTGGGGGTTGGTACTGGCGGAGTGGGGGTGGGACTGGCGGAGTGGTGGTGGTACTGTCGGAGTGGGGGTGGTTGTGGCGGAGTGGGGGTGGTAGTGACGGAGTGGGGGTGGTTGTGGCGGAGTGGGGGGTGGTACTGGCGGAGTGGGGGTGGTTGTGGCGGAGTGGTGGTGGTACTGGCGGAGTGGGGGTTGTTGTGGCGGAGTGGGGGGTGGTACTGGCGGAGTGGTAGTGGTACTGGCACAGAATGAGGGTGGTTGTGGCGGAGTGGGGGTGGTAGTGGGGGTGGTTGTGGCGGAGTGGGGATAGTAGTGGCGGGTGAGGGTCGTTGTGGCGGAGTGGGGGGTTGTAGTGGCGGAGTGGGGGTGGTGGTTGTAAATTTGGTGGTAGTGACAGGGTGGGATGTTGTGGGGAGAGAGAGAGTTGTAGTTGATGGAAGTCGGAGAGGGGCGGGGGAAAGGGGGGGCAGATGATTGATAGTAGATATATAATGGGAGCGGGAGGGGAGGGTTGATGGGTGGGGGGTAGTGAGCCAACATATTCTCCAATTAGTGCCTCCCTTATCTGACGAATTAACCTTCCTGAATTATTCCCACTAAAAATTTTCAGTACTGTTTATATTTGTAATTCTCGTTTAGGCTATGTTTGGCTAGGTTAGGTTAGGGTAAGTTAGGTCAGGCTATGTTTGGTAAAGTTAGGTTAGGCTATGTTTGGTTAAGTTAGGTTAGGCTATGTTTGGTTAAGTTAGGTTAGGCTATGTTTGGTTAGGTAAAGCTAGACTAGGTTAGGTGAACCTAGGTTAGGCTAAGGTAGGTTAGGCGAGCCTAGATTAGGTTAGGCTATGTTAGGTTAGGTTAGGCTATGTTTGGTTACGTTAAGCTAGGCTAGGTTAGGTGAGCCTAGGTTAGGCTAAGGTAGGTTAGGTGAGCCTAAGTTAGGTTAGGCTGTTTGGTTAGGTTAGGCTAGGCTGTTTGGTTAGGTTAGGCTATGTCTGGTTAGATTAGGCTATGTTTGGTTAGGTTAAGTTAGGCTATGTTTAGATAGGTTAGGTATTACGATGTTCCATAGTATTTCTAAAGTATTTATGGCATGAGTCTAGGGGATCTTATTAGATAGATGAACAAAATTGTAAGACATTTAGAGAAATCGCAAGTCAGCGTAACAATAGGTTAGGGTAAGTTAGGTTAGACTAGGTTATGTTTAGTTACGTTAGACTAGGTTATGTTTAGTTAGGTTAGGTTAGGCTATGTTTGGTTAGATTAGGTTAGGTTAGGCTATGTTTGGTTAGGGTAGGTTAGGCTATGTTTGGTTAGGTTAAGTTAGGCTATGTTTGGTTAGGTTAGGCCATGTTAGGTTAGGCTATGTTTGGTTAGATTAGGTTAGGTTAGGCTATGTTTGGTTAGGTTAAGTTAGGCTATGTTTGGTTAGGTTAGGCCATGTTAGGTTAGGCTATGTTTGGTTAGATTAGGTTAGGTTAGGCTATGTTTGGTTAGGTTAGGTTAGGCTATGTTTGGTTAGGTTAGGCCATGTTAGGCTATGTTTGGTTAGGTTAGGCAATGTTTAGTTAGGTTAGGTTAGGCTATGTTTAGTTAGGTTACTTTAGGCTGTTCGGTTAGGTTAGGCTATGTTTGGTTAGGTTAGGTTAGGCTATGTTTAGTTAGGTTACTTTAGGCTATGTTTGGTTAGATTAGGCTAACCTATGTTAAGTTAGGTTACACAAATAACCCGCACATAGAAGACAGGAGCTTACGACGACGTTTCGGTCCGACTTGGACCATTTACAAAGTCACACTAACCAAAGTAGAATTGGACGGCTATATATAGGCAGGAAGAGGTGGTGGTGGTGGTGGTGGTGGTGGTGGTGGTGGTGGTGGTGGTGGTGGTGGTGGTGGTGGTGGTGGTGGTGGTGGTGGTGGTGGTGGTGGTGGTGGTAGTGGTGGTGGTGGTGGTGGTGGTAGTAGTAGTAGTAGTAGTAGTAGTAGTAGTAGTAGTAGTGGTACTAGTAGTAGTGGTAGTAGTAGTGGTGGTGGTAGTAGTAGTAGTAGTAGTAGTAGTAGTAGTAGTAGTAGTAGTAGTAGTAGTAGTAGTAGTAGTAGTAGTAATAGTAGTAGTAGTAGTAGTAGTGGTACTTTTTCTCCTACCCACCTCCGTCACTCTCAAGACTTCACTGAACGGGTTCGCTCTCTCCCAACCTGTAAGATGCTTAGTCTTGACGTTGAGTCCCTCTTCACCAATGTCCCTCTTGATGATGTCCTTGATTTCCTTAGAGAGAAGGCCCTTGAAGGATTTCTACATCTCCCTATACCTATTGAAGTCTTTCTTGATCTTATCCGCCTCTGTGTGGACTCTAATTCCTTTTCCTTCCAAGGGAAATATTATTCTCAAACCTTCGGTGTCGCTATGGGTTCTCCTCTCTCTCCTGTCCTTGCTAATCTTTACATGGAATACTTCGAGACTGTTCTTCCTACCATCGATGTGCAACCTTCACTCTGGCTCCGCTATGTGGATGACATCTTTGCTCTGTGGCCTCATGAATCCAATCTCTTCCAACCTTTTCTTGAAGCTCTTAATAATCTTGCCCCTTCCATTAAGTTTAAAGCTGAATGGGAATCTAATTCCTTGCTTCCTTTCCTTGATGTCCATGTCCACCGCTCAGATACAGGTTTTTCCTTTTCCGTTTACCGAAAACCTATGCACAGTGGCATGTACATTCACTACTTTTCCTATCATGCTTCCCCTGTCAAGAAAAGTGTTGTCTCCCTCTTTCTCCGTGCCTTCCGCATCTGTGATCCTCAGTTCCTTCCAGCAGAAATATCCACTCTTCATAATTCGTTTTCCCGTCTTGGCTACCCTTCCCATTTCATAGACTCTGCCTTCTCACGAGCTAAACGTAATTTCTTCTCTCCCAAACTCTCTACTCCTGGGAACTCTTCTGTCCTCTGCCTTCCCTACATTTCCGGTCTTTCTAATCTCAACAATTCTCTCCTTCCCTTAGACATCAAGCTTACTTTTCGCCAGACTAACACTCTTCGCACTAATCTCGTTCATACCTCTCCTCCCTCTACAGATGTTCTTATTTCTTGCTCCTCCTGTCCTCTTCAATACTTTGGAGAAACTGGCCGATCTCTTTCTGACAGACTCAGGGAGCACAAAAATAGTGTTAGGCTTGCCGACACTAACAATGCTCTTTTCTGTCACGTCAGAGACCACAGCCATCCTATAGACTGGTCTTCTGCTAAAACTGTCTTCCCTACTTCCAACTTTAACAGTCGCCGTCTTGTTGAATCCTCTCTAATACACAACTTTCCTTGTACGAATCTTAGTCCTGGCTTCGTCTCTGTAGATGCCTTCCTCTCCCACTACACTGTAAAATGCTCCAAACTTCAGAACACCCGTAACTTAACCTGATTCCTCATTTTTTCTTCTTCTCCCTCTTCCCCTTTCCTCTTTCCTTTTTTTGTCTTTCTTCTGTCGCGTGTTTCTGTTCTTTCCTTATTTATTTCATCACTTCCCCTTCCCCCCACCTCTGTGCACTTGCTCTCCCTCTGTGGGCACCTAGCTCCCTTGCAGTGCTCCCCTTTCTTTATATTTGACTGGCTCCTTAGTTCCCCATTATTACCACCACTACTACTACTACTACTACCACCACCACTACTACCAGTACTACTACTACCACTACTACTACTACTATCACTACTACTACTACTACTACTACCACCACCACTACCTCTTCCTGCCTATATATAGCCGTCCTGCTCCACTTCTGGTTAGTGTGACTTTGTAAATGGCCCAAGTCGGACCGAAACGTCGTCGTAAGCTCCTGTCTTCTATGTGCGGGTTATTTGTGTATCGTTCCAGTCACGGTATTGTGCCTTTTTATGTTATTTAAGTTAGGTTACTTTAGCCTATGTTTGGTTAGGTTAGGTTAGGCTGTGTTTGGTTAGGTTAGGCTGTGTTTGGTTAGGTTAGGTTAGGCTATGTTTAGTTAGGTTACTTTAGGCTATGTTTGGTTAGGTTAGGCTACGTTTGGTTTAATTAAGGTACATTAACCAATATTTACAGATAGCGTATTCGCTGCACGTTTAAGTTCAGAAAGCACGTTAATTACTGGGAACGTTGTCTTGTACTACCTGGAACGCAGGCGAGAAAGATATATATGTATCATAATCTTCGCCTGGAAAATTCTAGAGGAACCGGTCCCAAATCTGCGCACAGAAATCACTTCCTAGGAAAGCAAAGATTCAGCAGGCAGTGCAACATCCCCCAATGAAAAGCAGGGACGCCATGGGTACACTAAGAGACAACAAAATAAGTGTCAGAGGCCCAAGACTGTTCAACAGCTTCCCAGCATACTGTTTTCAAGAGGGACCTTGACAGACACCAAAAGTCTGTACCTGACCAGCCGGGCTGTGGTTCGTACATTGGATTGCATGCTGCCGGCAGTAACAGCCGGGTTGATGAGGACCTGATCCACCGAGGTCTGGTTGAGGACCGAACCGCGGGGGCGTTGACCCCCTGAACAACCTCCAAGTAGACTTAAGGAAATAACGAAAAAAGGTTGGGTAACGTCTGGCAGCGAAGAATTGCAAAATCTTGAGTGGTAAAAATATCGAGGACGAGGTGACTGATACAGAGATTAAGTTGATGGGTGATGATAGTGGAAAGAGTTGATGGGTGATGATAGTGGAACGGGTTGATGGGTGATGGTAGTGGAAAGAGTTGATGGGTGATGGTAGTGGAAAGAGTTGATGGGTGATGATAGTGGAACGGGTTGATGGGTGATGGTAGTGGAAAGAGTTGATGGGTGATGGTAGTGGAAAGAGTTGATGGGTGATGATAGTGGAACGGGTTGATGGGTGATGGTAGTGGAAAGAGTTGATGGGTGATGGTAGTGGAAAGAGTTGATGGGTGATGGTAGTGGAAAGAGTTGATGGGTGATGATAGTGGAAAGAGTTGATGGGTGATGATAGTGGAACGGGTTGATGGGTGATGGTAGTGGAAAGAGTTGATGGGTGATGGTAGTGGAAAGAGTTGATGGGTGATGATAGTGGAACGGGTTGATGGGTGATGATAGTGGAACGGGTTGATGGGTGATGGTAGTGGAAAGAGTTGATGGGTGATGGTAGTGGAAAGAGTTGATGGGTGATGATAGTGGAAAGAGTTGATGGGTGATGATAGTGGAACGGGTTGATGGGTGATGGTAGTGGAAAGAGTTGATGGGTGATGATAGTGGAAAGAGATGATAGTGGAAGTTGATGGGTGATGGTAGTGGAAAGAGTTGATGGGTGATGGTAGTGGAAAGAGTTGATGGGTGATGATAGTGGAACGGGTTGATGGGTGATGATAGTGTTGATGGGTGATGGTAGTGGAAAGAGTTGAGTTGATGGGTGATGATAGTGGAACGGGTTGATGGGTGATGGTAGTGGAAAGAGTTGATGGGTGATGGTAGTGGAAAGAGTTGATGGGTGATGATAGTGGAACGGGTTGATGGGTGATGGTAGTGGAAAGAGTTGATGGGTGATGGTAGTGGAAAGAGTTGATGGGTGATGATAGTGGAACGGGTTGATGGGTGATGGTAGTGGAAAGAGTTGATGGGTGTAGTGGAAAGAGTTGAGTGATGATAGTGGAACGGGTTGATGGGTGATGATGGTAGTGGAAAGAGTTGATGGGTGATGGTAGTGGAAAGAGTTGATGGGTGATGGTAGTGGAAAGAGTTGATGGGTGATGATAGTGGAAAGAGTTGATGGGTGATGGTAGTGGAACGGGTTGATGGGTGATGGTAGTGGAAAGAGTTGATGGGTGATGATAGTGGAAAGAGTTGATGGGTGATGATAGTGGAACGGGTTGATGGGTGATGGTAGTGGAAAAAGTTGATGGGTGATGATAGTGGAAAGAGTTGATGGGTGATCGTAGTGGAAAGAGCTGATGGGTGATGATAGTGGAACGGGTTGATGGGTGATGGTAGTGGAAAGAGTTGATGGGTGATGATAGTGGAACGGGTTGATGGGTGATGGTAGTGGAAAGAGTTGATGGGTGATGATAGTGGAAAGAGTTGATGGGTGATGATAGTGGAACGGGTTGATGGGTGATGGTAGTGGAAAGAGTTGATGGGTGATGGTAGTGGAAAGAGTTGATGGGTGATGATAGTGGAACGGGTTGATGGGTGATGGTAGTGGAAAGAGTTGATGGGTGATGGTAGTGGAAAGAGTTGATGGGTGATGATAGTGGAACGGGTTGATGGGTGATGATAGTGGAAAGAGTTGATGGGTGATGGTAGTGGAAAGAGTTGATGGGTGATGGTAGTGGAAAGAGTTGATGGGTGATGATAGTGGAAAGAGTTGATGGGTGATGATAGTGGAACGGGTTGATGGGTGATGGTAGTGGAAAGAGTTGATGGGTGATGATAGTGGAAAGAGTTGATGGGTGATGATAGTGGAACGGGTTGATGGGTGATGGTAGTGGAAAGAGTTGATGGGTGATGATAGTGGAAAGAGTTGATGGGTGATCGTAGTGGAAAGAGCTGATGGGTGATGATAGTGGAACGGGTTGATGGGTGATGGTAGTGGAAAGAGTTGATGGGTGATGATAGTGGAACGGGTTGATGGGTGATGGTAGTGGAAAGAGTTGATGGGTGATGATAGTGGAAAGAGTTGATGGGTGATGATAGTGGAAAGAGTTGATGGGTGATCGTAGTGGAAAGAGCTGATGGGTGATAGTAGCGAAAAGAGTTGATGGGTGATGGTAGTGGGAAGAGTTGATGGGTGATGGTAGTGGGAAGAGTTGATGGGTGATGGTAGTGGGAAGAGTTGATGGGTGAGGGTAGTGGAAAGAGTTGATGGGTGATGGTAGTGGAAAGAGATGATGGGTGATGGTAGTGGAAAGAGTTGATGGGTGATGGTAGTGGAAAGAGTTGATGTTTGATGGTAGTTGATGGGTGATGGTAGTGGAAAGAGTTGATGGGTGATGGTAGTGGAAAGAGTTGATTGTGATGGTAGTGGAAAGAGTTGATGGGTGATGGTAGTGGAAAGAGTTGATGGGTGATGGTAGTGGGAAGAGTTGATGGGTGATGGTAGTGGGAAGAGTTGATGGGTGATGGTAGTGGAAAGAGTTGATGGGTGATGGTAGTGCGAAGAGTTGATGGGTGATGGTAGTGGAAAGAGTTGATGGGTGATGGTAGTGGAAAGAGTTGATGGGTGATGGTAGTGGAAAGAGTTGATGGGTGATGGTAGTGGAAAGAGTTGATGGGTGATGGTAGTGGAAAGAGCTGATGGGTGATGGTAGTGGGAAGAGTTGATGGGTGATGGTAGTGGAAAGAGCTGATGGGTGATGGTAGTGCGAAGAGTTGATGGGTGATGGTAGTGGAAAGAGTTGATGGGTGATGGTAGTGGAAAGAGCTGATGGGTGATGGTAGTGGGAAGAGTTGATGGGTGATGGTAGTGGAAAGAGTTGATGGGTGATGGTAGTGCGAAGAGTTGATGGGTGATGGTAGTGGAAAGAGTTGATGGGTGATGGTAGTGGAAAGAGCTGATGGGTGATGGTAGTGGGAAGAGTTGATGGGTGATGGTAGTGGAAAGAGTTGATGGGTGATGGTAGTGCGAAGAGTTGATGGGTGATGGTAGTGGAAAGAGTTGATGGGTGATGGTAGTGGAAAGAGCTGATGGGTGATGGTAGTGGGAAGAGTTGATGGGTGATGGTAGTGGAAAGAGTTGATGGGTGATGGTAGTGCGAAGAGTTGATGGGTGATGGTAGTGGAAAGAGTTGATGGGTGATGGTAGTGCGAAGAGTTGATGGGTGATGGTAGTGGAAAGAGTTGATGGGTGATGGTAGTGGAAAGAGCTGATGGGTGATGGTAGTGGGAAGAGTTGATGGGTGATGGTAGTGGAAAGAGTTGATGGGTGATGGTAGTGCGAAGAGTTGATGGGTGATGGTAGTGGAAAGAGTTGATGGGTGATGGTAGTGGAAAGAGTTGATGGGTGATGGTAGTGGGAAGAAGAGTTGATGGGTGATGGTAGTGGGAAGAGTTGATGGGTGATGATAGTGGAAAGAGTTGATGGGTGATGATAGTGGAGAGTTGATCTGTGATGGTAGTGGAGAGAAGAGTTGATGAGTAGAGGTGAGGAGTGAGAGTGGTCCAACATAATGGTGGACACTGCAGCACCTACTATCCATGTTATAATAAATATTAACGCAATAAGTTCAAATAACCAACATTCATGAACTAAAGCGAAAAGACCTAAGTCGTGGATAATTAGACCACCAGCAGCAATAGCCTTGTTGACCAAACACCAAACGAACCTGACCTATGGCCGGGCTCCGGGAGTAGAAAACTCTCGAAACTCATCAAAGGTATATCAGAGGTATTCACAGCCAGGTGGACGCCAGAAGTTACACAGAGAAAAGAGAACGGTGAGGCTACTTTCCTGCTGAAAGAGGATGAACGACCCAGGTCCTGTTGAAGCCAGTATA
Source organism: Cherax quadricarinatus (assembly GCF_038502225.1). NCBI lineage: Eukaryota > Metazoa > Arthropoda > Malacostraca > Decapoda > Parastacidae > Cherax > Cherax quadricarinatus. The sequence goes on along the minus strand of NC_091377.1, from coordinate 10,847,460 downwards.
CCTTGCTTCTTGACTGTACGGCCAACTTGGCCCACCACTTTCCATGGGCATATTTATGTATGTGGCTCATGAAGTCACTGTAAAGAAGAAATCTCATACAGAGCGATCTCAAAATAAGCAGCCTTCGCCTCACCATCTACCTATTCATTTCCAGGTACATCAACATGGCACAAGCACCAACAAAACTCAACATGTATGTGCTGACGGATTAACTACTCCTGGATCTTTAGGACCACTCGGTCAAGAGAAGCATCCTGAACATTAAAATGGTATAAAATACCGACAGATTGTTAGGTAAGACACATATGCAACAGTTAGGTATCTTTATTTCGAAACGTTTCGCCTACACAGTAGGCTTCTTCAGTCGAGTACAGAAAAGTGAATAGATTACATCGTCTTCAAGTATCTTCTGCTTCTATTCACTTTTCTGTACTCGACTGAAGAAGCCTACTGTGTAGGCGAAACGTTTCGAAATAAAGATACCTAACTGTTGCATATGTGTCTTACCTAACAACAGAAGCATCCTGGGCAAGGAGAGTTTTGGACAGTAGGTGGTAATAAGGAAGGTGGTTGACCAGTGGTGGATGAAAATGGATGCAGTACAGCCAACTACCTCTCGCTGATCCTCTCCAAAATTTAAATATAATGCTTTAAAAGCAATATATTACCAAGAATGAAGTATTAGAACATAGTATGCTTGTGACGTTTTTACATTCTGGAAAGAGAAATGGGGCCATAATTAGCTTTTTAGGAAAATTAAAATGTAGTCCAAATATTATTTTTAAAGTTTAGCGGGAGAGAGAGAGGGCAGGCTGCCATTTCTTCACATACTTATAATTACAGAGAATCTATCACCAGAATTCACTGTTCACCATAGACCTACTCACCAGGCAAATTATTTATACATCTTCAGCCACCAGTCTGACCAGACCATGAGAGACGTAGTCTTACAACTCTACTTGCACTCAGACTCTACTGCCCACAACACTTATAGTAATAATATAATCAAACTAAGTGCTAAACCCGGAAGGGTCATACAGTGCTGCAGGGAGGAATGTACAAATGAAGGAATATGCGGAGGTTAGTAGTGAGGGAGGGAGAAGATTGTGCAAGACGAAGAGGTTACTGGGTAATAATTTAGCTTATGTTTAAAGGTGAAATAATTTAGCTTATGTTAGAGTGGAATAATTTAGTTTGTTAAAAATGAAATTATTTAATGTTAAAAAGTAAAATAATTTATATTAAAAAGTTAAATAATTTAGTTTGTTAAAAAGTGAAATAATTTAGTCTAATTTAAAACGTTACATAATTTAGTTCATGTTAAAAAGTCAAAGGGAATCAAATTTCTGGACAGCCTGTTAGGTATTACAGAAGTCCGAAACCACTATGATGAGAAAGTGGACATGGACACAATGCCTATGATGGCCACGAAAATTGCACACAACTTGGCTGTGAAAATACTGGTCGAGTCTAGCAAATGACCTCGAATAATTTTGTCAGGAAAAACCATTGCATATCCGACACCAGAAGATTTAGAACAATCAGTGTAGACTGCCAGAGCTTGAGAATGACAACATAAGTTTTTCAAGATTCTGTAGACCACAACAAGAAAATAGTTGTATACAAAAATAAACCCCACATAGGAGACTGAAGCTTACGATAAGGTTTCAGTCTGACTTGGACCATTTGCAAAGTCGCACAGTGTGACTCTGTACACGTCGTGGTAAGCTTCTGTCTCTCCTATGTGCGGGTTGTTTGTGTATTGTTCCAGTCACTGTATTGTGACTTTTTGTTCTTCATAGTTGTATGGATATTGTCTAACTGGAAAGGCTAGAAAACATCCATATAACTACGAAGAAGAAAAAGTCAAATACAATGACTGGAACAATATACAAATAACTCGCACATAGGAGAGAGAAGCTTACCAAGACAATTACAAAGTCACACTGTGTTGACTTGTGTCTCTTCTGCTCTCATGTAGCTCCCAACATTCCAATGATCAGTCCAGTGTTAAGTCACTGAATCTTCTGTCAAGTTTTTCGTATAATTTCCTGTCATCGTCCACCAGTGCATCTTCCTCAATCATAATTATTACCTGGTCCTTTACAGTCACTTTGGTGATCAAAACAGCGTACTGAGACATTAAACACACGCTATGGAACCAGCTTTAATTAGAAAAATATTTTCCTCTATTGCACCTTTATCATATACCTGGAGGATGCTTTAGGGAGTTCAACGCAGCCTTCTTCAGGTCCCAGACCAGGCCTCCTGGTGGATCAAGGCCTAATAAACTGTGCTATTACTCCTGGCAGAACGCAGTCCAACGTACGAACCACAGTTTGCCCGATCAGGAACTGATATGAGGAACTTGTTAAGGTCCCTCTTGAAGACAGTAAGGGTTCTGTTGATAATCAAGTTTTAAAACACTGAAACTTTACCCCAACCAACCCTTATTTTACAACGAGTCGTTTCTTCAATAGTCACTTTGTTATACATGGATGGAATAAAATACCAAGATGAATTAGACACATGTGTAACATCTGGGTATCTTTATTTGTACAAGTTTCACCATCCAGTGGCTTTATCAATACAAACTCCAGTGCATAACGGGAAGACAGAACTATATACAAAAAACGAGGTATAAATCCCTCAGCCTTGTAGTTGACGACTACTGTAGATGTTACACATGTGTCTTAATTCTTCAGCTTGTCGGTATTGTATACTATCTGTGTATAATCAAGAAGGTGACTACTGAAGAAATGAGACGTTGTATTGTCACTGGTAGGCAGGAATCCCGTCACCCAGTGACAATGTCTTCGTCTGTTGCACTTCCCTCACCTGACGCCAGTATATAAGCGCGAATCTTCATGCCTGTGCTTCAAATACAACTCCAAAGCTAAGGGACTGATTACCTCTTTTGTAAACAGTTCCACAGTCTTCCCATTGTGTCCTTAAATTTGTATTGATATATCATTGGATGGCAAAACGTCTATAAATAAAGATTCTCGGATGTTACGCGTGTATCTAATTCCTTTTTTTTTTTTTGTTATTTTGAATCATCACTAGCTCCGTTTCCACCAACCAACGACGCTCCATTACGAATTCTATCGCAGTCTCCTTTTATATCTTAATAAAGTGACTTCTAGCTCATCTGCTCAATTTCCGGTTGACTGTAGCTTACGTACCTCGTGTCATTCTTCCAGATATACTCGTGCATGTGGATAACACACAATGGCAACACTGTGTCACAGATGAGTCTGCACAATACTGACCACTTTATTGGTCACCACCACTGAGACCGAGGTCCCATGGTAAGTTCTGCAACAATGGCTGTAGGTCCCATGGTAAGGTCTGCAACAATTGCTGTAGGTCCCATGGTAAGGTCTGCAACAATGGCTGTAGGTCCCATGGTAAGGTCTGCAACAATGGCTGTAGGTCCCATGGTAAGTTCTGCAACAATGGCTGTAGGTCCCATGGTAAGGTCTGCAACAATTGCTGTAGGTCCCATGGTAAGGTCTGCAACAATGGCTGTAGGTCCCATGGTAAGGTCTGCAACAATGGCTGTAGGTCCCATGGTAAGGTCTACAGCTGCAGGCCCCACCTACGGTAAAGCAACGGTAAACGGTGCAGCAATAGGTGCAGGCCGCACCTACGGTAAATTTTGCAACAATAGTTGCAGGCCCTACCTATAAATAAGGATTGTAACAATAGCTGCAGACTCTACCTACGGTATGGTTTGCAACAGTAGCTGCAGGCCCTACCTACGGTATGATCTGCAACAATAGCTGCGCCCCACCTACAGTTTGCCAATAGCTACTACGGTACGCAATAGCTACCTAGGTTAGCTGCAAGCACGGTAAATGACTGCAGGTCAATATGCCCCACCTACCAGGGTAAGGTCTGCAAAAACAGCTGTAACAATGGCTGCAGGCCCTACCTACGGTATGGTTTGCAACAATAGCCGCAGGCCCTACCTACAGTAAGGTTTGCAACAATAGGTGCAGGCCGCACCTACGGTAAAGTTTGCAACAATAGTTGCAGGCCCTACCTATAAATAAGGATTGTAACAATAGCTGCAGACTCTACCTACGGTATGGTTTGCAACAGTAGCTGCAGGCCCTACCTACGGTATGATCTGCAACAATAGCCGCAGGCCCTACCTACGGTAAGGTTTGCAACAATAGCTGCAGGCCGCACCTACGGTAAAGTTTGCAACAATAGCTGCAGGCTCCACCTACGGTAATGTTTGCAGCAATAGCTGCAGGCCCCACCTACGGTAAAGTTTGCAGCAATAGCTGCAGGCCCCACCTACGGTAAAGTTTGCAGCAATAGCTCCAGGCCCCACCTACGGTAAAGTTTGCAACAATAGCTGCAGGCCCCACCTACGGTAAAGTTTGCAGCAATAGCTGCAGGCCCCACCTACGGTAAAGTTTGCAACAATAGCTGCAGGCCCCACCTACGGTAAAGTTTGCAACAATAGCTGCAGGCCCCACCTACGGTAAAGTTTGCAACAATAGCTGCAGGCTCCACCTACGGTAAAGTTTGCAACAATAGCTGCAGGCCCCACCTACGGTAAAGTTTGCAACAATAGCTGCAGGCCCCACCTACGGTAAAGTTTGCAACAATAGCTGCAGGCCCCACCTACGGTAAAGTTTGCAACAATAGCTGCAGGCCCCACCTACGGTAAAGTTTGCAACAATAGCTGCAGGCCCCACCTACGGTAAAGTTTGCAGCAATAGCTGCAGGCCCCACCTACGGGAAAGTTTGCAGCAATAGCTGCAGGCCCCACCTACGGTAAAGTTTGCAACAATAGCTGCAGGCCCCACCTACGGTAAAGTTCGCAGCAATAGCTGCAGGCCCCACCTACGGTAAAGTTTGCAGCAATAGCTGCAGGCCCCACCTACGGTAAAGTTTGCAGCAATAGCTGCAGGCCCCACCTACGGTAAAGTTTGCAGCAATAGCTGCAGGCCCCACCTACGGTAAAGTTTGCAGCAATAGCTGCAGGCCCCACCTACGGTAAAGTTTGCAGCAATAGCTGCAGGCCCCACCTACGGTAAAGTTTGCAACAATAGCTGCAGGCCCCACCTACGGTAAAGTTTGCAGCAATAGCTGCAGGCCCCACCTACGGTAAAGTTTGCAACAATAGCTGCAGGCCCCACCTACGGTAAAGTTTCTGGCAACGAAGGATAAATTGTGGAAATTATATTAGATCTGGCTGGCCAAACTTTGTCGATTTTTGGTGGACTCCCCAGAGGGTGATGGACCTTCTACAAGCATTCCCAGTGCTCCACTCTCCCTGGCGCGCACTGCTGCTGCTGCCTCCACCTGCTGCTCTCACATCCACTCACTGATACTGCATCTGCCTACCTTATTGATCCACTTTTCAAAGCAGAAATGGCTTTTGTTCGTCTACCCAGTCTACCATTGTCTGGAACATTGTTTCAGACTATGAAGTAAAACTCTTTTCCAGGCTGATGGACTGACTACCTCAAAACTACGTCTTCAAGAGTGATGGACTGATTACATCGTCTTCACATCTCTACTGCTTCTAGCTCTTCTGTACTCGACTGAAGAAGCCTACTGTGTCGGCGAAACGTTTTCGGAATAAAGATACCTAACTGTTGCACATGTGCCATAGTTTTTTATATAAAAAAAGGGTAAAACCTGGCTCTGGCAGACTATACCTTTACCTCTGATAAACCTTTGATGAGTTCCGAGAGTCTGTCTACTCACGGAGCCCGGCCATGGGCCAGGCTCGTCTGGTGGTAGCCTGATCAACCAGGCTGCCGTTGTAATAAAGTTGGTAGAATTACCGACAATATGTAAAGTAAAAGGACACAAGTGCAACTAATGTGACTTTTATTGTGGCAACGTTTCGCTCTCCAGGAGCTTTATCAACCCATTGGCTTGATAAAGCTCCTGGAGAGCGAAACGTTGCCACAATAAATGTCACATTAGTTGCACTTGTGTCCTTTTACAGGCTGCCGTTGCTGGTGGCCCGCTGCACCACATATCCATCACAGCCTGGTTGATCTGGCACCTGGTGAAGATACTTGTCCAGTTTCCTCTTGAAGGTTTCTACACTTGTTCCAGCAGTGTTTCTGATATCTTCTGGTAAGATGTTGAATAGTCTGGGACCCCGGATGTTGATACAGGGTTCCCTTATTGTGCCCATCGCATCCTTACTTTTCACTGGGTTTATTTTGACCAGTGGATGCCTTATGAAAAGTAAAATCTAAGAGATTAGTTATTTTGACTCTAAAATTATGGATTTTTGGTAAAAATATTTTAATTTTAGTGGTAAGCAGAAAAATCCGAAAAAAGAAAATTATCATCAGTCTCGATTAAAAGTGAGATAATCTATAACCCGTGACGGGTCATGTTAACCCGTGACGGGTCATGTTAACCCGTGACGGGTCATGTTAACCCGTGACGGGTCATGTTAACCCGTGACGGGTCATGTTAACCCGTGACGGGTCATGTTAACCCGTGACGGGTCATGTTAACCCGTGACGGGTCATGTTAACCCGTGACGGGTCATGTTAACCCGTGACGGGTCATGTGATGAAGACAAGTGTCAGGAGACTGCAATGTTAACCCGTGACGAGCTCTGTGACGAAGACAAGTGTCAGAAGACAGTTTTTTCCTGACAAATAAATATCACCACCACCACCTTCACTATCACCACCATCACCACCACCACCTTCACTATCACCACCACCACAACCATCACCACCTTCACTATCACCACCACCACAACCACCACCTTCACTATCACCACCACCACAACCATCACCACCTTCACTATCACCACCACCACAACCACCACCTTCACTATCACCACCACCACCTTCACTATCACCACCACCACAACCATCACCACCTTCACTATCACCACCTTCACTATCACCACCTTCACTATCACCACCACCACCACCTTCACTATCACCACCACCACAACCACCACCTTCACTATCACCACCACCACAACCATCACCACCTTCACTATCACCACCACCACAACCATCACCACCTTGACTATCACCACCACCACTACAACCATCACCACCTTCACTATCACCACCACCACAACCACCATCTTCACTATCACCACCACCACAACCATCACCACCTTCACTATCACCACCACCACAACCATCACCACCTTCACTATCACCACCACCACAACCATCATCACCTTCACTATCACCACAACCACAACCACCACCTTCACTATCACCACCACCACAACCATCACCACCTTCACTATCACCACCACCACAAACATCACCACCTTCACTATCACCACCACCACAACCATCACCACCTTCACTATCACCACCACCACAACCATCACCTTCACTATCACCACCACCACAACCATCACCACTTCACTATCACCACCACCACAACCATCCCCACCTTCACTATCACCACAACCATCACCACCTTCACTATCACCACCACCACAACCATCACCACCTTCACTATCACCACCACCACAACCATCACCACCTTCACTATCACCACCACCACAACCATCACCACCTTCACTATCACCACCACCACAACCATCACCACCTTCACTATCACCACCACCACAACCATCACCACCTTCACTATCACCACCACCACAACCATCACCACCTTCACTATCACCACCACCACAACCATCACCACCTTCACTATCACCACCACCACAACCATCACCACCTTCACTATCACCACCACCACCACAACCATCACCACCTTCACTATCACCACCACCACAACCATCACCACCTTCACCACCACCACAACCATCACCACCTTCACTATCACCACCACCACAACCATCACCACCTTCACTATCACCACCACCACAACCATCACCACCTTCACTATCACCACCACCACAACCACCACCTTCACTATCACCACCACCACAACCATCACCACCTTCACTATCACCACCACCACAACCATCACCACCTTCACTATCACCACCACCACAACCATCACCACCTTCACTATCACCACCACCACAACCATCACCACCTTCACTATCACCACCACCACAACCATCACCACCTTCACTATCACCACCACCACAACCATCACCACCTTCACTATCACCACCACCACAACCATCACCACCTTCACTATCACCACCACCACAACCATCACCACCTTCACTATCACCACCACCACAACCATCACCACCTTCACTATCACCACCACCACAACCATCACCACCTTCACTATCACCACCACCACAACCACCACCTTCACCATCTATATCACCACCACCACCTTCACTATCACCACCACCATCATCACCACCACCACCTTCACCACCACCACCACCATCACTATCACCACCACCATCACCACAACCACAACCATCACCACCGCTACCTTCACTATCACCACCACCATCATCACCACCACCACCTTCACCACCACCATCACTATCACCACCATCACCACCACCACCTTCACTATCACCACCATCATCATCACCACCACCACCTTCACCACCACTATCACTATCACCACCACCACCACCACAACCATCACCACCTTCACTATCACCACCACCACCTTCACCACCACCACCTTCACTATCACCACCACCATCACCACCACCATCATCACCACCACCATCACTATCACCACCACCATCACCACAACCATCACCACCACCACCTTCACTATCACCACCACCATCATCATCACCACCACCACCACCTTCACTATCACCACCACCATCACCACCACTACAACCATCACCACCACCTTCACTATTACCACCACCACCTTCACTATCACCACCACCATCATCACCACCACCACCACCATCACAGCCACCACCTCCACTATCACCACCATCACCATCTCTCCAGCACTTTCGTAAGTGCACACTGTCTTGGTCTACTGCTAAACCAAAGACGTGTTATCATTACCCTCGGCGCTATCAGTCTTGCACACTTCCCCATTAATATCGCCCTCACTCTCCCTTCCTCGTATCCTTCTTGTTATCTCGTCCTCAACATCGTCGGCACAAATGCTATAAAATACACAGACGATGAAAACACACAAACTACGTTATTGATAACGCCAACATGACTTGATAAAGCTCAATATGTTGGCGAAAAGTTCTTAATAAGACTGTATTTGTGCCTGTTTCCTGGTCATATTCCTCTTACATTAACCCATCCTGGTCATCTTCCTCTTACATTAATCCATCCTGGTCATCTTCCTCTTACATTAACCCATCCTAGTCATCTTCCTCTTACATTAACCCATCCTAGTCATCTTCCTCTTACATTAACCCATCCTAGTCATCTTCCTCTTACATTAACCCATCCTAGTCATCTTCCTCTTACATTAACCCATCCTAGTCATCTTCCTCTTACATTAACCCATCCTGGTCATCTTCCTCTTACATTAACCCATCCTAGTCATCTTCCTCTTACATTAACCCATCCTAGTCATCTTCCTCTTACATTAACCCATCCTAGTCATCTTCCTCTTACATTAACCCATCCTGGTCATCTTCCTCTTACATTAACCCATCCTAGTCATCTTCCTCTTACATTAACCCATCCTAGTCATCTTCCTCTTACATTAACCCATCCTGGTCATCTTCCTCTTACATTAACCCATCCTAGTCATCTTCCTCTTACATTAACCCATCCTAGTCATCTTCCTCTTACATTAACTCATCCTAGTCATCTTCCTCTTACATTAACCCATCCTGGTCATCTTCCTCTTACATTAACCCATCCTAGTCATCTTCCTCTTACATTAACCCATCCTAGTCATCTTCCTCTTACATTAACCCATCCTGGTCATCTTCCTCTTACATTAACCCATCCTAGTCATCTTCCTCTTACATTAACCCATCCTGGTCATCTTCCTCTTACATTAACCCATCCTAGTCATCTTCCTCTTACATTAACCCATCCTAGTCATCTTCCTCTTACATTAACCCATCCTGGTCATCTTCCTCTTACATTAACCCATCCTAGTCATCTTCCTCTTACATTAACCCATCCTAGTCATCTTCCTCTTACATTAACCCATCCTGGTCATCTTCCTCTTACATTAACCCATCCTAGTCATCTTCCTCTTACATTAACCCATCCTAGTCATCTTCCTCTTACATTAACCCATCCTGGTCATCTTCCTCTTACATTAACCCATCCTGGTCATCTTCCTCTTACATTAACCCATCCTAGTCATCTTCCTGCAGCTGCCACCTGTCCTCCATCTTGGCAACAGAGTCATCTGCCTCTCCATGCTAAGTGACCAGACATGCTGAGTGACCAGACATGCTGAGTGGCCAGACATGCTGAGTGACCAGACATGCTGAGTGGCCAGACATGCTGAGTGACCAGACATGCTGAGTGACCAGACATACTGAGTGGCCAGACATGCTGAGTGTTATATCTTCGAAATTGGTCATCCTGTGTTATTTAACTATTGTAAGAGAATATGTTCATCACTTAATATTATAGCGCGAAAGTCCCCGTTTATAGCTAAAATAGAGACTTTCGGCGTTATATTATTATCTGTTAATATATGAAAAATACCATGGTATTATCGCTATTTTGTTATTATCACTATTTTGGTATTATCGCTATTTTGTTATTATTATCACTATTATTTTATTATTATTGTTAGGTAGGATTTCTTGTGTATATAGTGTAGAGTTTAAGTCTCGGAACCATCCGGTGAATTGTTCAATTGTTTATGTCCGGCTGGCTGACGTTTGGGTCAGCTGATCCAACCTGACGACGCGTCAACAGACTGGCAAGTAGTCAGTCTGCTCCCAGCTCTAGCCCTGACAACTGATCGTATATTGGCTCTTACGGTGTACAGTTTGAATGGTTTTGAGAATTGGACTCAAGAGCTGACTCAGTTTGTTCCTAATTGCTCTGAAAGATTCTTTTGATATTTATATTCTTGGTCAGTTCAGTAATCCATAGAGATACTTTACGGCCAGATTCAAAGGTCTTGCCAAATCTTGTATCTTTTGTATTTTGAGTTTACAGTCTTGTTAAGACAAAGACATAAATGTTATTGAAGTCTTAATTACAGGAAGAATAATTAAACTTCCTTATTAATGTGACATTTCCATGATTTTGAACTAAATGTATATGGTAAATTTATTGTACAAAGTATTAAGTTTCATTAACTACAGAGAGAAGATAAAGTATTGTATTTAAATACTTTAATAAATTTGAATATTATTCTATGGAGTTTCCCAGTTGAAATTATTTCCCCTAGACTCTAAAATACCTTTAAATAACTCGGATCCAAAAATCTTGTTGCCTATGAAGAAAATAGTAACAGACCACATTCTGAAGTTCTTTAAAAAATTTCTTATTCGCAACACTGAGTGGCCAGACATGCTGAGTGGCCAGACATGCTGAGTGGCCAGACATGCTGTGTGGCCAGACATGCTGTGTGGCCTCTGCAACAACACTAATGTTGTGATAAATGGTTTAGAAGACCAACAAGTTAAGAGACACTTGAAGGAACGTTATGCCACACTGTGGCTTCATCAGTCCAATACAAAGAAGGACAGTAGAAAAAGTGTAGTTTGAGGTAATCAGTCCCTCAGACTGGAATCAACGTGTGTCGTTCATCAGTCTTCAAGATGAACTGGACACGTCGACTCCAGACTGAGGGACTGATTACATCAAACTCCTCCTCTTTTCTTCTTTGTACTGGACTAAGTCAGTGTGTGACGAAACGTTTCCTCAAACAAAATTGCCAAATGTTGCACAAGTGTTTCAGTCTTCAACACTAGTTTTACTTTACGCTAACTGATACATGTTGTTATGTCATGTACTGCTCCATCTCCTGGACCCTTTACTTCCTTCTCCACCTCCTGACACTTTACCTCCTCTACCACCTTCCCCTGTCTCCTCTTCATCCACCTTCCCCTCTATCTCCTCTTCATCCACCTTCCCCTTATCCTCCACTACCTTTCCTGTTGCCTCTTCCTCCAACTCCTATATTTTCTATGTCTTCTTCCACTCGTTTCACCTTTGTTTTATCATCTTTCACTATCTTCCTTTTCCTCCACCAACTCCCCGTCACATCCCATCCCACTCTACCAACTCCCCGCCACATCCCATCCCACACTCCATTAAATTCATCTAACATATAAGAACTTAAGAAACAAGGAACACTGCAGCAGGCCTACTAGCCCAGTAGAATACAGGCCAATAGATTACAGGCAAGTAGATTACAGGCCAGTAGATTACAGGCCAGTACATTAGAGTAAATTACAGGCCAGTAGATTACAGGCCAGTACATTAGAGTACATTACAGGCCAGTAGATTAGAGTATATTACAAGCCAGTAGATTAGAGTAGATTACATGCCACTAGATTAGAGAGTAGATTACATGCCACTAGATTAGAGAGTAGATTTCAGGCCAATAGATTAGAGAGTAGATTACAGGCCAGTAGATTAGAGTAGTTTACAGAGCAATTTCTAAACCACTTGATGACCAGTGGCCAGGAACAAGTGTTGAAGTGATAAATGGTCTGGTGATATCAACAAAAAGTAATAAATGGTCTGGTGATACCAAGAAGAAGTGATAAATGGTCTGGTGATACCAAGAAGTGATAAATGGTCTGGTGATACCAACAATGTGATAAATGGTCTGGTGATACCAACAAGAAGTGAAAAACACACAGATGTAGAGTACAGGACATTTATTACAGGAAACGTTTCGCCCAGAGTGGCTTCTTCAGTCCTAATACAGAGATAACTAAGAACGAGTGTTAGTGGCAGGAGTCAGGTGGTAGGCTGCGAGAGGGTAGTATTGACGGCGGCGGCGACAGCAGCAGCATTAGAACTGTGGTAAGAGGGTACACAAATAACCCGCACATAGAAGGGAGCTTACCACGACGTTTCGGTCCAACTTGGACTATTTACAAAGTCACAGTGTGAAACAAACTATAATATGGGCGGGGTTAGATCCCGCGATCAGAGTCTCAAAACTCCAGACAGTCGCGTTAGCCGCCACGCAACGGTCAGAAGTTCTGAGACTCTCTGATCGCGGGTTCTAACCCCACCCGTGGTATGGTTTGTTTGTAATCGTTTCATTACGATTTCGTGAGTCACAGTGTGACTTCGTAAATGGTCCTATGTGCAGGACATTTTTACATTCTTCCAGTTACGGTATTGTGCCTTTTTGTTCTTTTCTAGACTATTTGTGTGTTCTCCAGGCTGTGATGGATATGTGGCTCAGCAAGCCGCCAGCAGGACCAGTCTGGTTGACCAGGCAAGTACCAGATGAGCCTGACCCATGCCGTGCTGGGGAGCCAGAGAAAAGATTCGAAACTGATAGCAGGTATTGTATAACACAAGTATGTCAACCCCGCCTTAACCCTACCTTACTACCGCCTACTTTTGTTCCACCACCCCTTAAACCCCACCCCATCCTACAACCTTCCCTGATACTCCATCCTACAACCTTCCCTGATACTCCATCCTACAACCTTCCCTGATACTCCATCCTACAACCTTCCCTGATACTCCATCCTACAACCTTCCCTGATACTCCATCCTACAACCTTCCCTGATACTCCATCCTACAACCTTCCTTGATACCCCATCCTAAAACCTTCCCTGATACTCCATCCCACCACCTTCCCTGATACTGCATCCTACAACCTTCCCTGATACTCCATCCTACAACCTTCCCTGATACTCCATCCTACAACCTTCCCTGATACTGCATCCTACAAACTTCCCTGATACTGCATCCTACAACCTTCCCTGATACTCCATACTACAACCTTTCCTGATACTCCATCCTACCTTCCCTGATACTCCATCCTACAACCTTCCCTGATACCACATCCTACAACCTTCCCTGATGCTCCATCCTACAACCTTCCCTGATACTGCATCCTACAGCCTTCCCTAACACTCCATCATATCACCTCACCTGATACTCCATCCTACAACCTTCCCTGATACTCCATCCTACAACCTTCGCTGATACTCCATCCTACAACCTTCCCTGATACCACATCCTACAACCTTCGCTGATACTCCACCCTACAACCTTCGCTGATACTCCATCCTACAACCTTCCCTGATACTCCATCCTACAACCTTCCCTGATACTCCATCCTACAACCTTCCCTGATACCACATCCTACAACCTTCCCTGATACTCCACCCTACAACTTTCCCTGATACTCCATCCTACAACCTTCCCTGATACTCCATCCTACAACCTTCCCTAACACCCCCTCCTCCCACCTTCCCATAACACCTCATCCCACCACCTTCCCTAACACCCCCTCCTCCCACCTTCCCTAACACCTCATCCCACCACCTTCCCTAACACCCCCTCCTCCCACCTTCCCTAACACCTCATCCCAGCACCTTCCCTAACACCCCCTCCTCCCACCTTCCCTAACACCCCCTCCTCCCACCTTCCCTAACACCCCCTCCTCCCACCTTCCCTAACACCACATCCCACCACCTTCCCTAACACCGCCTGCTCCCACCTTCCCTAACACCTCATCCCACCACCTTCCCTAACACCCCCTCCGCCCACCTTCCCTAACACCTCATCCCAGCACCTTCCCTAACACCCCCTCCTCCCACCTTCCCTAACACCCCCTCCTCCCACCTTCCCTAACACCCCCTCCTCCCACCTTCCCTAACACCTCATCCCACCACCTTCCCTAACACCCCCTCCTCCCACCTTCCCTAACGCCTCATCCCAGCACCTTCCCTAACACCCCATCCCACCACCTTCCCTAACACCCACTCCTCCCATCTTTCCTAACACCCCATCCCACCACCTTCCCTAACACCCCCTCCTCCCACCTTCCCTAACACCTCATCCCACCACCTTCCCTAACACCCCCTCCTCCCACCTTCCCTAACACCTCATCCCATCACCTTCCCTAACACCCCCTCTCTCCACCTTCCCTAACGCCCCCTCCCTCCACCTTCCCTAACACCCCATCCAACAATCTCCCCCACACACCACACAGCCATTGTTCCGCTAAGTGTCGTCCACCACATAACACTTTTCGCATTACTCCCACCGCTGTTGGTAAGTGCAACACGTTATAAAAAGTGCCGGAGGCAAACAATACGCAGCTTCAAGAGTGGATATGAACTGACCCTGGAGGCCAGTAAAAGCAGTCTCTAAGAGTTAGGAGTCTGAAGCCATGACTCGACCCCTGCAACACAACTAGAAAAGCACAACTGTTGGGAGCCTGAAGCCATGACTCGACCCCTGCAACACAACTAGAAAAGTACAACTGTTGGGGGCCTGAAGCCATGAATCGACCCCTGCAACACAACTAGAAAAGCACAACTGTTGGGGGCCTGAAGCCATGACTCGACCCCTGCAACACAACTAGAAAAGTACAACTGTTGGGGGCCTGAAGCCATGACTCGACCCCTGCAACACAACTAGAAAAGCACAACTGTTGGGGGCCTGAAGTCATGACTCGACCCCTGCAGCACAACTAGAAAAGTACAAGTGTTGGGGGCCTGAAGCCATGACTCGACCCCTGCAGCACAACTAGAAAAGTACAAGTGTTGGGGGCCTGAAGCCATGACTCGACCCCTGCAACACAACTAGAAAGCACAACTGTTGGGGGCCTGAAGTCATGACTCGACCCCTGCAACACAACTAGAAAAGTACAAGTGTTGGGGGCCTGAAGCCATGATTCGACCCCTGCAACACAACTAGAAAAGTACAAGTGTTGGGGGCCTGAAGCCATGACTCGACCCCTGCAACACTAGAAAAGCACAAGTGTTGGGGGCCTGAAGCCATGACTCGACCCCTGCAGCACAACTAGAAAAGCAGAACTCGGTACAACACTACTCTTCATATATATACAAATGATCCACCGCTGTAATATGAAGCCTAAGTTACACTATTCATGGATGTGAAACTAATGAGGAAGAGCACAACCAAAGAGGACGGGGAGAGACTTCAAAATGGCTTTGAAAAGACTGAAACCTTAGTCGGAAATGTGGTTAGTTCATGTCTGATTAATTTAAAGTAATGAGAAGAGGGAAGGGAGTAAGAAGACTGGATGCTGAATACAGTCTGGGAGGAGAGGCGCTGCACACAATATATAAGGAGAAAAAACTCTGGAAATAAGCACACATAACATATTAAATGTGCATATCAATTGGTCAATCTTAACACTATATGCAAAGCTGGGTAGTAGGTTGGAAGACAGCAACTGTCCAGGGAGACACTATCGTAGAAATATACCTAGTTGGACGAATCTTATTGTAGCAAGCTGGCCCATTTTGAGACTGTGATCGCGGGTTATATCCCCGCCCGTGGTATGGTTTGTTTGCAATCGTGTCATTACGATTTCGTGAGTCACTATCGTTCTGTCAAACGAGTGAAACATGCAAACCTGAGAAATTTTTTGCACTAGCGGGAATGCTGATTTTTTCTGTCTTGTGAACACGTAAGATGACAAGTGCACCTTACCAACTTCTACTACATTTAGTATATACATACTGGATGTGATGTGACGGGAGAGGAAGCTGGTGGGAATGACAGAGGGACCGTCACCAAGTACTTTTCTAGTCTTAACTTAGGAAATGGAATAAGTTAAACAATGATATAATAAACACACACACAATTATATAGAGCTATAGAGGTGGTACTTCCTTATATATATATATATATATATATATATATATATATATATATATATATATATATATATATATATATATATATATATATATATATTTTATATATATTTTATATATATTTTATATATTTATTAAATATATTTTATATATTTTATATATATATTATATATATTTTATATATATATTATATATATATATATTATATATATATATATTATATATATATATTATATATATA
>NC_091377.1:10803058-10825558 GCF_038502225.1 Cherax quadricarinatus | reverse complement strand
AACATCTGAAAGTCTTTACTAAAGAAACATTTCGCCAACCATTGGCTCCTTCAGCCTCTTATATAGAAAAACGGTGAAAGATGAGCAGGAGAATGAGGTAATCAGTCCCTCAGCCTTGAGTCGATGTGTTCAGGCAATCAAGACTGATGGTCTGTATTGGACTGAAGAAGCCAATGGCTGGCGAAACAATTCCTAAAGATTTTCAAATGTTGCACAAGTATCTCTCATTCCTCAACTTATCAGTTTTGTATACCATTACATCACAGAAGTGTATCGTGTTCATTACCTAGGTCTGGAAAACTGTGTATCACACCACAGATCAGTTTTCTACTCCCTCTGACAAACTGAAGTCAAACAGCTTTTGTGGCATGCAAAGAGTACGTAACCTTTATTCGGCGTATATAACCATCATTTACAGGCAATCTCCCCCAACCAGCGAACCAGGGACTAAGGGTTGAAGATGGGGCCCCGTCGTTCAATCAGTACCCAGGTTCCAGCCAATGAGAAGATGGTTTTGGCAATCGCAGAGGTGTTGTGGGTACCACTCACCTGTCTGCCCTTGTCATTCCCATTCTAGAGCTGGTTGAAGCACGGTCTGCTCTCTAGTGGCTTCTATTCTGTCTTGCTTACCGTGGAGTGCACTAATACCTATTGCTGTACATAGTGTATATAGTGTACATACTTCTATTCTAAATTGGTGAAGGATAATATAAGTCAAAAGTTTTTCTGTTGTGTTTATTTTGCTCCCTTTACACCCAGGATAACAGGCCTTTGGGACTCCTGGGTTGTAATAGCTTTCATGTCCGTCCCTTCCACCTTTATATCGTTTCTGATGCAACAGTTTAAATTTCCCTCTGACATACATCCTGTTGACTCTGTCAGTGTGGAATAATTTATACGTCCGTGTGTGACATTCAGCAGGCAAGTCCCAATTTTTCAGAAACAACAATCTCTCAGTTAATGCATTATCTGTTTCCTGTACAAGTAGTTAGTCTTAATTCTTAAATTTTAATTCTGGCGCTCCGAATATTTGTATAGTAGACGTTAAGAGTGATAAAATATTGCTTATCTCCACTTTCTATCCTTATCAATTCTTTTGTTTCTATCAGTAACTACTTTATGAACTATCATGTTTTCTGAATCATTTCCTAAAATACCTTTGCAATTCTTGCTCCTACCATCACTAGCGGCACAACCCTTTTATTTCCCACACTCACCCATACCTCTACCTTCCATATTTAGTCTTATACAACTCAGCAATGTCCCCCTTGACTGAGGTGACTAATGTTATTATCCCAGCCCCAGAATAAGATGCACCCCATCCCTTGAATACATAATATGTTTGCCATAGAAATCATCCCATTTGCCAATGAATGGAATTACAAGTTCTCTACGGTACTTGTCTAGACAGCAATTTAAACCAATTGCCCCAGACATCCATTCACTTTCCACTCCTCTTCTAGGCAAAATACTACATATGACCGAGGTCCCTCCTTCTGATCTAATTCAATCTATAGTAGTCTTATACTTAACAATTCCTGCCTCCTGCATTTCACACTACCAATTCTTCAAGTACTGAGGCAGAGAATGGGGGAGTACCTAGTACGTGAAATATACTCTGACCTATTAACTACGTAATTCAAAACCAGCTCTGTAGAACACACCCTCTGTTTGACCAGCTCTGTAGAACACACCCACTATTTCACCAGCTCTGTAGAACACACCCACTGTTTCACAAGCTCTGTAGAACACACCCACTGTTTCACCAGCTCTGTAAAACACACCCACTGTTTCACCAGCTCTGTAGAACACACCCTCTGTTTCAACAACTCTGGAGAAACACATCCTCTGTTTCAACAACTCTGGAGAAACACACCCTCTGTTTCACCTATCTCGGATACAGAATGCTCGTTGCATATATCAAATTTGCGAGTCACCAACAATGGAAACATACTTACCATTATCCCCTTACGAGGATAATGGCATCTTTCTCCACGCCAACCACTGCACACTTGATACATACTAGATTTCTATTTACAAGCCTGCTTCTTTAATCTCCCTCATTCTCATCTTCTGTAAAGCACTTCCCATTCATTGCTGCTAAAATATTTCTCTATACTTTCCCCAACCACTTCACGCTCATTGTTACACTTATCCAAACGGAATTTTCAATTTCCTAGTCTCCACCTTAAGAAATAGAACCTCATTCTTTACCACTCTTGAGTTGTAATTCTAACACGCTACGATGCGTCTTAAAGTTTACATACCATGTTACTAACTATAATACTTTATATAATACCCAGGTACACTCACCTTATAAAAACTACAACCTTCCTTCACCACTAATATTACGTAACTGATGTAATGTAAAGATTTAAGAAAAAGTTGGGGAATCAAGTAAGAAAGCACTAAATTACTTACAAGATATTGTGTGGAGGGGAAAAAAAGTGACACACACACACACACACACACACACACACACACACACACACACACACACACACACACACACACACACACACACACACACACACACAGATGACGTGAAGTTGATGAGAAGAATTCATTCGATCGAAGACCAGGCAGAACTACAAAGGGATCTGGACAGGCTGCAGACCTGGTCCAGCAACTGGCTCCTGGAGTTCAACCCCACCAAGTGCAAAGTCATGAAGATTGGGGAAGGGCAAAGAAGACCGCAGACGGAGTACAGTCTAGGGGGCTAGAGACTACAAACACCACTCAAGGAAAAAGATCTTGGGGTGAGTATAACACCAGGCACATCTCCTGAAGCGCACATCAACCAAATAACTGCTGCAGCATATGGGCGCCTAGCAAACCTCAGAACAGCATTCCGACATCTTAATAAGGAATCATTCAGGACCCTGTACACCGTGTACGTTAGGCCCATATTGGAGTATGCGGCACCAGTTTGGAACCCACACCTAGCCAAGCACGTAAAGAAACTAGAGAAAGTGCAAAGGTTTGCAACAAGACTAGTCCCAGAGTTAAGAGGTATGTCCTATGAGGAGAGGTTAAGGGAAATAAATCTGACGACACTGGAGGACAGGAGAGATATGATAACGACTTACAAAATACTGAGAGGAATTGACAAGGTGGACAAAGACAGGATGTTCCAGAGATTGGACACAGTAACAAGGGGACACAGTTGGAAGCTGAAGACACAGATGAATCACAGGGATGTTAGGAAGTATTTCTTCAGCCACAGAGTAGTCAGGAAGTGGAATAGTTTGGGAAGCGATGTAGTGGAGGCAGGATCCATACCTAGCTTTAAGCAGAGGTATGATAAAGCTCACGGTTCAGGGAGAGTGACCTAGTAGCGACCAGTGAAGAGGCGGGGCCAGGAGCTTGGACTCGACCCCTGCAACCTCAACTAGGTGAGTACACACACATTTTTACAAAGGGTTTGATAAGGTTAGGTTTAGGGTTCCTAACATTATTTACAAGCTAAGAGCTGTTACGTACATCAGGTGTGTGTGAGAGTACCAGTACACTCACCTCTTCTTGCCCAGGAGGAGGCTGCACAAGTACAGCTGGTGCAGCTGCTCCGAAGTCAGTTCTCCCGTCGACGACATGGTCATTGTGACTCATCCCCCGCCTCTACCACCCCGGAGCCCTTCTGGCCTCCTATCTTCACCTCCAGTTGGGCTCCAGCTCAAAGCCCGGGGGTCAGACTAGTGGCAGGGAAGAGCGGGGGCCAGGCAATCGCCTGACAGGTGCTCTAGACTGCAACGGGGCAGTCTCTGGAAGAATCCTTTTCTGATACTCACTTTAACACACTGTCCACTTGCTGCTCGTTTCATTTACATACATACGACCCCGGTGGACAGTGCAATTTACATGTGGAGACTTAACCCGGGTGCTCACCTGCACACACGTCTTCCCACCCACCTGACAAGATCACATTCTCAGGAAGAGGCGTGTGTGTGCACTACGTATAGTGTAGATAAATACTTCAGACAACACACAAGTTGATAAATGACACATATGTGCAATACTTGGGTATCTTTGTCGTGAAAACGTTTCGCCACATAGTGGTTTCATCAGTCTAATACAAAGAAGATAGGTGAAGATGAGAAGATTGAGGTAATCAGTCCTTCAGCCTGGAGCCGATGTAATCAAGTCCCTCAGCCTGGAGTCGATTAATCAGTCCCTCAGCCTGGAGTCGATTAATCAGTCCCTCAGACTAGAGTCGATGTAATAAATACCACAGACTAGAGTCGATGATTACGACGACTCGAGGCTGAGGGATTGATTACCTCAATCTCACAATCTTCACTCTTCATCTCACAATCTTCACTCTTCTTTGTACTGGACTAATGAAGCCACTGTATGGCGAAACGTTTCCACGATAGATACCAAACTAGGAATAGTACACGACAGGGAGGACTAACCCAAGAGGTAACAAACATTAAGGCTCATTCCCCACTATTACCACGTTACTGACTGACTGCTTTACCAAAATCAACGCTTCTCGTGCGCCTCTTGGCTCGTTCTAATTAATCTAAAATATCGTACATAATTAATCTAAAATACCGTACATAATTAATGTAAAATATCGTACATAATTAATCTAAAATATCGTACATAATTAATCTAAAATATCGTACATAATTAATCTAAAATATCGTACATAATTAATCTAAAATATCGTACATAATTAATCTAAAATATCGTACATAATTAATCTAAAATATCGTACATAATTAATCTAAAATATCGTACATAATTAATCTAAAATATCGTACATAATTAATAAAAAAATTATATTTTTAAGCTGATATCTGAAAAAATGGTCATGGTACAATTCAGTTTTGGTTATTATATCTAAACATAGGTGTAATTTTTTTGACACCATATAAATTTAATGTCCGATTGTAATTTATGTTTCATACGTTAAAGTAAGAAAGATATTTAACACTCTAGCACACAGGATGGTTATTGTCATACTCCATCATACAGGATGGTTATTCTGTCATACTCCATCATACAGGATGGTTATTCTGTCATACTCCAGCATACAGGATGGTTATTGTCATACTCCAGCACACAGGATGGTTATTCTGTCATACTCCAGCATACAGGATGGTTATTCTGTCATACTTGTGAGGGAAAAGTTCAATAGATAGGAGTAGCGAGAGAATATATAGTAACAATAGTTTCATTGCTGGCTACTTGTTAAGGTAGGGTAAGTCAAGCTCCTGCTATTCCCACCTTTTTTTCCCCCTCCCCGAAAGTGATAGTTTGATTGCCGACTGCTTGTTAACGTAGGGTCAGTCTAGCTCCCACTATCCCTTCCCCTCCCTCTTCCCCCCCTTCCCGAAAGGTGACGTGTTGGGCTCTGGTCAAACAGTAAATCACTCGACTCACAGCTCCCAACACTACTGTAAGTACATGCCTGCCTTGTATTCTAGTGGATTTATTGGTTGAAAGCTTCACTTTTGACCAATAATAAACTTAGTCTTTTCAGCCTTGCTCTAAGTTGACTGTTGTAATAATCACCACGTCTTTTAGGTATTGTACTTATCATGGAGAGTGATTATTTAAGCAGTGGGTAACCTGTCTATCTTTTCAGCTTGGATGACAGAGAGGGTCACCTGTCAATCAACGAGAAAAACTGAAGGAGACGGACTAACGTCCTGGAGACGTCCCATATTGGATTTACTTGCCTGTGCACTTGTATGAAGAATCAGGACATAACCCCTCATCATTACAGCGGTCAAGAACCTGATCTCCTGTCATTGGGAAAGATTACTTACAGCCACTAGAACGAGCCAGTGGGTTGTCACCAACAACTGCGACCCCCGCCACATCATCAGCAACGGCTTCTATTGCAACAACACACAGTGTCACCAACACCAGACACCCAAGTTTTTAGCGTTGAATTCTGATATCATTTATATTTTTAATTTTTCATTTTCTTTCATGTAGGATCATTATTTCATATTTAAGTGTTTTATATTTCATATTTCCTAAATAATAAAGTGTTTATATTTGTCAGTTTTTGTTCTTTTTCTATTCATTAATTTTCCTGAGGAGGAGCCAGCCTTAGTAATACTGACTGAAGTTGTTACAGGGCTGAGTAAGCCTTCACAATACTCCATCATACAGGATGGTTATTCTGTCATACTCCATCATACAGGATGGTTATTCTGTCATACTCCAGCATACAGGATGGTTATTCTGTCATACTCCAGCACACAGGATGGTTATTTTGTCATACTCCATCATACAGGATGGTTGTTCTGTCATACTCCTGCACACAGGATGGTTGTTCTGTCATACTCCATCATACAGGATGGTTATTCTGTCATACTCCAGCACACAGGATGGTTGTTCTGTCATACTCCAGCACACAGGATGGTTATTCTGTCATACTCCAGCACACAGGATGGTTATTGTCATACTCCTGCACACAGGATGGTTATTTTGTCATACTCCAGCACACAGGATGGTTGTTCTGTCATACTCCAGCACACAGGATGGTTATTCTGTCATACTCCATCATACAGGATGGTCTTTCTGTCATACTCCTGCACACAGGATGGTTATTCTGTCATACTCTAGCACACAGGATGGTTATTCTGTCATACTCCATCATACAGGATGGTTCTTCTGTCATACTCCAGCACACAGGATGGTTGTTCTGTCATACTCCAGCACACAGGATGGTTCTGTTATACTCCATCATACAGGATGGTTGTTCTGTCATACTCCATACAGGATGGTTGTTCTGTCATACTCCATCATACAGGATGGTTGTCCTGCCATACTCCTTCATTCCGGATGCTTTTCTGACATACTCCATCACACAGGATGGTCCCCTGTCAAACCAGATCACAGAGGATAGTTTTGGTGTCACACTCCATCACGGAGGATAGTTTTGGTGTCCCACTCCATCACGGAGGATAGTTTTTGTGTCCCACTCCATCACGGAGGATAGTTTTGGTGTCACACTCCATCACGGAGGATAGTTTTGGTGTCCCACTCCATCACGGAGGATAGTTTTGGTGTCCCACTCCATCATGGAGGATAGTTTTGGTGTCACACTCCATCATGGAGGATAGTTTTGGTGTCCCACTCCATCACGGAGGATAGTTTTGGTGTCCCACTCCATCACGGAGGATAGTTTTGGTGTCACACTCCATCACGGAGGATAGTTTTGGTGTCCCACTCCATCACGGAGGATAGTTTTGGTGTCCCACTCCATCATGGAGGATAGTTTTGGTGTCCCACTCCATCACGGAGGATAGTTTTGGTGTCCCACTCCATCACGGAGGATAGTTTTGGTGTCACACTCCATCACGGAGGATAGTTTTGGTGTCACACTCCATCACGGAGGATAGTTTTGGTGTCCCACTCCATCACGGAGGATAGTTTTGGTGTCCCACTCCATCACGGAGGATAGTTTTGGTGTCCCACTCCATCACGGAGGATAGTTTTGGTGTCCCACTCCATCACGGAGGATAGTTTTGGTGTCACACTCCATCACGGAGGATAGTTCTGGTGTCCCACTCCATCACGGAGGATAGTTCTGGTGTCCCACTCCATCACGGAGGATAGTTCTGGTGTCCCACTCCATCACGGAGGATAGTTCTGGTGTCCCACTCCATCACGGAGGATAGTTCTGGTGTCCCACTCCATCACGGAGGATAGTTCTGGTGTCCCACTCCATCACGGAGGATAGTTCTGGTGTCCCACTCCATCACGGAGGATGGTGCTACTGAGAAAATAACTTACCGTCAATAATGAATGCCAGTAGAACTGCTTAAGACTTACCTTACATCTTGGTAACACGAAGGAAAAAAACAGCAACCTATTTAGAGGTTAAATTACTTAAGGAACTTCACCTCACACACGATAAATGGGTAATGCGTCAATGGACAGTTATCTCTACTAATGTATGAACGCCAAGATGTGTTTCACACACGAAGTAATGAAATCTTAGCATCAATGGTATATAATACACAATTAACCCGCATGTTAGAGAAAGAAACTTATGACGACGTTTCGATCGGACCGAAACATCGTAAGTTTCTGCTATATGCGAGTTATTTGTGTATTGCTCAAGTCACGGTATTGTGATTTTTTGTTCTTAACGGTATATACTGCTGACAAGCTGAGGAATTAGACACATGTGCAACAACTAGGTGTCTGTATAGAGGTTTCTCCAGCCAGTCACTATCAGTACAATACAGGGACAAAAACAGAGAAGGTAATCAGTCCCTCAGTCTAGCAGTAGGTGTTCAAGACTAAGCTGGGGACTGATTACCTTATCTTCTTCCTCTTCGGTCTTTCTGTTGTTGTTCGAATATTGCACTGATAAAGTCACTGGATGGCGAAGCGTCTACATAATAAAGATACCGAGTTTTTGCACACGTGTCTAATCCGTAATGAAATCTGTTACACCGAGCTGGAAAACGTCAGGTTGGAACGCCAAGTTACAGATACTAACTACATCAACAAGTCCACGGGAATGACAGATAGCAACGCACTAGGACGTCCATGCTGAGGCTATCTGCTGAGAAAAAATATATTTTTTTTAAATCATGATCTATCGTGTATTATCTAAGTGTTTAAGTTATGGATACCTTTACCTCTGATATACCTTCGATATGTTCCGAGAGTCTTTCTACTCTTGGAGCCCGGACATGGGCCAGGCTAGGCTCGTCTGGTGTTTGCCTAGTCAACCAAGCTGTTGCTGCTGGTGGCCTGCTGTCCCACATATCCATCATACGATAGAGATTTTTAACTTTTATTAAAAGAGTTAACACCTCTACACAGATAATAAACAAAATTCCTAAATTTTCTTTAATTAAAATCAACAACGATCCAGAAAAAAAAGCCAGACCTGCTCAATGTTGCACGCCGCACGACAACAGTTGCAATATCAAAGGCAAATGATTTCATTAAGCCAGGTGTAACATACATTCAAGCTGAATGCTGAATACGCAGAATGCAAAAAATCGCGAACAAGCAATACAAGATGCAAAACAACCACGGGGGGAGTTGAATGATAGCTCTAGCATTTCGTGTTGCAATCAACACATCATGTGGAGCTTGTAATGTTGCAGACAAGAGGAGGGGGAGGTTGAAGCAAATATGATCACAGGAAGCGCGTTTCCCGAGTGCCAGTGCGTAAGAAAAAACAGAAAATCTTTCTTAGACAAGTGACTTACTTGGTCCTAAACTAGGAAGGATACCAGTGAAACTGGTCATCAAGTCGAGTCAAGGTGGGAGCGTACACTGTAAAACGTACGTGTGTGAGAGAGGGAGAGAGAGAGAGAGAGAGAGAGAGAGAGAGAGAGAGAGAGAGAGAGAGAGAGAGAGAGAGAGAGAGAGAGAGAGACAGAGACAGAGACAGACATACAGAGAGGGAGACAGAAGGAAACAGAGAGAGACAGAGACAGACATACAGAAAGACACACAGAGACTGAGAAGGAAACAGAGGGAGAGAGAGAGAGACAGAGACAGAGACAGAGAGAGAGAGAGAGAGAGAGAGAGAGAGAGAGAGAGAGAGAGAGAGAGAGAGAGAATTTTCTTACTCAGCCAGGCTTGCACTGTTAATACTCTAAAAGGTATACAAATTATATATTATAGAGCAGTAATATATATTAAAGATTAGTACCACTGGAGCAGTGATAAGAGTGAAGTGTTAGAACCTGGGGATGAGCTGGATATCCTGGAGCTGAAGCTTAACTCAAAAATGTCTAGGAAGAATCACTTAGTAAATTTGTCAAGCATGGTGAGCCAAGAAGCTGACAGTACTGTAGTGTATCTCGTACCTGTACCACAGTAGTGTCACCATCATAACAAGCATGGTGAACCAAGAAGCTGACAGTACTGTAGTGTATCTCGTACCTGTACCACAGTAGTGTCACCATCATAACAAGCATGGTGAACCAAGAAGCTGACAGTACTGTAGTGTATCTCGTACCTGCACCACAGTAGTGTCACCATCATAACAAGCATGGTGAACCAAGAAGCTGACAGTACTGTGGTGTATCTCGTACCTGCATCACAGTAGTGTCACCATCATAACAAGCATGGTGAACCAAGAAGCTGACAGTACTGTAGTGTATCTCGTACCTGCACCACAGTAGTGTCACCATCATAACAAGCATGGTGAACCAAGAAGCTGACAGTACTGTGGTGTATCTCGTACCTGCATCACAGTAGTGTCACCATCATAACAAGCATGGTGAACCAAGAAGCTGACAGTACTGTAGTGTATCTCGTACCTGCACCACAGTAGTGTCACCATCATAACAAGCATGGTGAACCAAGAAGCTGACAGTACTGTGGTGTATCTCGTACCTGCATCACAGTAGTGTCACCATCATAACAAGCATGGTGAACCAAGAAGCTGACAGTACTGTGGTGTATCTCGTACCTGCACCACAGTAGTGTCACCATCATAACAAGCATGGTGAACCAAGAAGCTGACAGTACTGTGGTGTATCTCGTACCTGCACCACAGTAGTGTCACCATCATAACAAGCATGGTGAACCAAGAAGCTGACAGTACTGTGGTGTATCTCGTACCTGCACCACAGTAGTGTCACCATCATAACAAGCATGGTGAACCAAGAAGCTGACAGTACTGTGGTGTATCTCGTACCTGCACCACAGTAGTGTCACCATCATAACCACAGAGAAAACAAGGGATGGCAACCCCGTGATGATACTCTTTAAGTTACTTGTTCTGTCTAGGCAGGAATACTGCTGTACTATACAATCTCTCCAAACCACAGTACGGGTGGAGACCGAACTCGCGGCAAGTGAGTCGTGAAACTCCAGGCCAGCGCGAGTTCAATTCTCACCCGTGCCGTGGTTTGTCTGCAATCGTATTATTACGATTTTGTTAGTTATAAAAGCTGTGTTAAAGGTAGGCGAAACTGCAGACCTGGAGAATGTGCACAGAACCTTCACTGCCAACATAGATTAAGTAAAGCCCATAAATCACTGGGAACGTCTGAAGCCTCTCAATTTGTACTCTCTGGAACGAAGAAGAATTGGTCCTAAATCTGAAAGCACAAATCATTCCCTATGAAAGTAAGAGGCTTAGTAGACATTGCAAAATACCCACAAGGACAATCAGGGGTGCGATGAGTACACTAGGGAAAAGCGCAATAAGTGTGAAAGTACCAAGACTTTTCAATGTTCTCCTTTTATACATAAAAGGAATTACCAACAAAACCCTGGATGCTTTTAAGAAAGAACCGGACAAGATTCTTAAGTCAATCCCTGATCAGCCGGGCTGATCAGGGATTGATCAGCGACTAGCACCAACAGGCTAGTTGATCAGGCCATCCACCAGGAGGCCTGGTGTCGGACAGGGCAGCGGGGGCGTTGACCCTCTGAACACTTCCCAGGTGCATCCTTCTCTCTACTTAAGTTGTAAGGTTAACCTCCATTAAACTTCGTAGTTAAGTCCACATATTTCCAGGACTGGTCAAGTTGCAAATCTTTGTTTGTACACTGATCAATGGCCCGAAAGCGGTAGGTTGAAATGTCCGCCAAGGTACCAACATAGAGGTGCCTAGTCCATAGACATGTTACCTGTTGTGGGCACTGTCCTTCGTAGACATGATAAGTGTTATGAAGGATCCTACAGGAGTCATCATTTAGATTACAGAAAGCTTTTCTAAGTTCCCCTACAAATCTGTGATAATGTACAGATGATACAATATACGAATTTTAATTAAGGAACTAAAGAAACAAGGAAAAAGTATATAGAAACAAAGAGAAAGAAATAAATGAAGAGTGGTGATGGTTTTGGCAGGAGTTGCTCACCTAACCTTACATATGCTGCAGTGGTTTTTGCAATTTATGCGAGGTTCTGGTGACATGTATAGTTGACCCCAAGGTTTGCTTCTACCTCACCGAAAAACCTTAATACCCGGAGGTTATTCCGGGGGTCAACGCCCCCGAGGCCCAGTCTCTGACCAGGCCACTGGTGGAACAGGGCCTGATCAACCAGGCTGTTACTGCAGACCGCACGTAGTTCAATGTACGAACCACAGCCCAGCTGATTGGGGACT
Source organism: Cherax quadricarinatus (assembly GCF_038502225.1). Taxonomy (NCBI): domain Eukaryota; kingdom Metazoa; phylum Arthropoda; class Malacostraca; order Decapoda; family Parastacidae; genus Cherax; species Cherax quadricarinatus. Next base: position 10,813,496 of record NC_091377.1, on the reverse strand, counting down.
TTAAATATCTGTCCAGCTCCTTCTTAAAGGCAGCCAGGGGTCCACTACTAATTACCCTTATGCCTGATGGGAGGCTTCTGCACAGTCTTGGGCCCCGGACATTGAAAGTGCTTTCCTTTAGAGTACTAGCTTCGCCCCTACTTTTCATTAGGGGTATGTTACACCGCCTGCCCAGTCTTTTGCTTTCAAAGGGATACTTCTGGCACTTCTTATAGCTCAGTTTACAAGTCACGTCTTTTGTTATTCACCTGGTTGTCGAGAGAGTCTATTAATTACTATATATATATATATATATATATATATATATATATATATATATATATATATATATATATATATATATATATATATATATATATATATATGCAAACAATCGCAGTCACCATCCGTGGACGGTGACACACTGAGAAAGCACTTGAAAGTACTTGAGCTACAGATTTCCACCCCCCGTGGTCTTCCATATAGCTCAAGTACTTTCACACTTCTCAGAGCGTCATCAGGAGCTGTGCAACGTTGCAAGAGAGCAACTAAAGCAGGGAGAGTTCTCAGGGTAGCGTAGTGCGGATGTGTCACCGTCCACGGTTTCCCTCTAAGGGAAACCGTGGACGGTGACTGCGATTGTTTGCATATATATATATATATATATATATATATATATATATATATATATATATATATATATATATATATATATATATATATATATATATATATATATGCAATAAGATCACAGTAAACAGGTGATTTCAGAATATGCAAAACAACCACTGTGAAAAAATAGAGAAATTCCAAGCGCTTTCGTGACTACTCACATTATCAAGGAACAATAAAAGTAATGCATCAGAGGAAGGCATATAAAGGGTCTAGCCCACACCCCACTATCACATCCCACAACAAAGCAACACCTGACGCCCGACTCATAAGAAAGGGAACACTGCAGCAGGCCCGCTGGCCCAACTAGACAGGTCCCTAAACACAGCCCACCAACAAACTATTCTAAACAAGAATTAAGAATTTTAAAATTTATTATTTGTCCAGTGTATCATTAAATTCTTCCTAAATTCTATTAATTATAAATGGATCTAATTTATATAAACCGAAGGAAACATTCATATTATTGTCAAAACTGCTTTTTATGAAACAAGATTCAATTATATTCCTGTCGACCATGGACTTGCTTGATAATACTACTTTCTCAACTTTTTGAAAATCAATTGGATGGTTAAAATCTCTTACATGAATAAATAGAGCATTGGAATCTTGTCCAGTTCTAATGCTATATTTATGTTGTTTTAATTTTAGTTCGAGATTTTTACCGGTTTGACCGTAATAAACTTTATCGCAAATTTTACAAGGAATCTTATAGACACATCCATCAGCATTTTGGGGGGAATTCTTTATCAAAACTTTTTTTTACTGTATCAAGATTTTTAAATACAACTTTGATATTAAAAGACTTAAGAACAGAAGGTATATCAACCAAGTTTTCATGGTAAGGGACAACCAACATATTTTTAGTTGAATAAGGCTGGTTGTCCCTTCTTGGATTGTAAAAAGTATTTCTAGCAATTTTAAAAGATTGATCAATTACGTTTCTTGGGTATTTCAAATCATTAGCTAGTTCATAAATTTTGGTCTAGACCCTTTACATGCCTTCCTTGATGCATTACTTTTATTATTCCTTGATAATGTGAGAAGTCACGAAAGCACTTGGAATTTCTCTATTCTATCACAGCGGTTGTTTTGTGTGTATATATATATATATATATATATATATATATATATATATATATATATATATATATATATATATATATATATATATATATATATATATATATATCACAATATGCAGAACAACCACTGTGAAAAAAACAGTGAACTTCCAAGTGCTCTCGTGACTTCTCACATCATATATAACCCACTTCACTAGTTTCGTACTGGGCGAAACGTTTCCGCTAATAAATGTCCAGAGCTGTACATATTGTCGATATCACATAAATGGTTAAGAAAACCTACAAGGTGATGAATAAGACACTTATGCAGCATTTGGTATTGTGGAAACGTTTCACCAGCCATTGACTTCATCAGTCCAATTCAGAGAAAAACGGTGGAAGATGAGGAGTTTGAGGTAATCAGTTCCTCAATGTGTAAAAGTGTTCAGTTCATCAGTCTTGATAAGAGTCCAGAATATTTACGAAGGAACTTATATAATGAAGACAGGTGAGGTGAAGCAGCTGGAGGCGGCGTTATAATGGAAGAGTCTACTAGTGTTAGTAACTCAGACTTACACCCATCACTACTACACTCCATCCATCACTACTACACTCCACCCATCACTACTACACTCCATCCATCACTACTACACTCCACCCATCACTAATACACTCCATCCATCACTACTACACTCCACCCATCACTACTACACTCCATCCATCACTACTACACTCCACCCATCACTACTACACTCCATCCATCACTACTACACTCCACCCATCACTAATACACTCCATCCATCACTACTACACTCCACCCATCACTACTACACTCCATCCATCACTACTACACTCCAACTATCACTACTACACTCCATCCATCACTACTACACTCCACCCATCACTACTACACTCCAGCCATCACTACTACACTCCACCCATCACTACTACACTCCATCCATCACTACTACACTCCACCCATCACTACTACACTCCACCCATCACTACTACACTCCACCCATCACTACTACACTCCATCCATCACTACTACACTCCACCCATCACTACTACACTCCATCCATCACTACTACACTCCACCCATCACTAATACACTCCATCCATCACTACTACACTCCACCCATCACTACTACACTCCATCCATCACTACTACACTCCACCCATCACTACTACACTCCATCCATCACTACTACACTCCACCCATCACTAATACACTCCATTCATCACTACTACACTCCACCCATCACTACTACACTCCATCCATCACTACTACACTCCAACCATCACTACTACACTCCATCCATCACTACTACACTCCACCCATCACTACTACACTCCAGCCATCACTACTACACTCCACCCATCACTACTACACTCCATCCATCACTACTACACTCCACCCATCACTACTACACTCCACCCATCACTACTACACTCCACCCATCACTACTACACTCCATCCATCACTACTACACTACACCCATCACTACTACACTCCATCCATCACTACTACACTCCACCCATCACTACTACACTCCACCCATCACTACTACACTCCATCCATCACTACTACACTCCACCCATCACTACTACACTCCACCCATCACTACTACACTCCATCCATCACTACTACACTCCACCCATCACTACTACACTCCACCCATCACTACTACACTCCATCCATCACTACTACACTCCACCCATCACTACTACACTCCACCCATCACTACTACACTCCATCCATCACTACTACACTCCACCCATCACTACTACACTCCACCCATCACTACTACACTCTATCCATCACTACTACACTCCATCCATCACTACTACACTCCACCCATCACTACTACACTCCATCCATCACTACTACACTCCATCCATCACTACTACACTCCATCCATCACTACTACACTCCACCCATCACTACTACACTCCATCACTACTACACTCCACCCATGACTACTACACTCCATCCATCACTACTACACTCCATCCATCACTACTACACTCCATCCATCACTACTACACTCCACCCATCACTACTACACTCCATCACTACTACACTCCATCCATCACTACTACACTCCATCCATCACTACTACACTCCATCCATCACTACTACACTCCATCCATCACTACTACACTCCACCCATCACTACTACACTCCATCCATCACTACTACACTCCACCCATCACTACTACATTCCATCCATCACTACTACACTCCATCCATCACAACTACACTCCATCCATCACTACTACACTCCATCCATCACTACTACACTCCACCCATCACTACTACACTCCATCCATCACTACTACACTCCATCCATCACTACTACACTCCATCCATCACTACTACACTCCACCCATCACTACTACACTCCATCCATCACTACTACACTCCACCCATCACTACTACACTCCACCCATCACTACTACACTCCATCACTACTACACTCCACCCATCACTACTACACTCCATCCATCACTACTACACTATATCCATCACTACTACACTCCATCCATCACTACTACACTCCATCCATCACTACTACACTCCACCCATCACTACTACACTCCATCACTACTACACTCCATCCATCACTACTACACTCCATCCATCACTACTACACTCCATCCATCACTACTACACTCCATCCATCACTACTACACTCCATCCATCACTACTACACTCCACCCATCACTACTACACTCCATCCATCACTACTACACTCCACCCATCACTACTACATTCCATCCATCACTACTACACTCCATCCATCACAACTACACTCCATCCATCACTACTACACTCCATCCATCACTACTACACTCCATCCATCACTACTACACTCCACCCATCACTACTACACTCCACCCATCACTACTACACTCCATCCATCACTACTACACTCCATCCATCACTACTACACTCCACCCATCACTACTACACTCCACCCATCACTACTACACTCCATCCATCACTACTACACTCCATCCATCACTACTACACTCCACTCATCACTAGTACACTCCACCCATCACTACTACACTCCATCCATCACTACTACACTCCATCCATCACTACTACACTCCATCCATCACTACTACACTCCATCCATCACTACTACACTCCCTCCATCACTACTACACCTCCTCCATCACTACTACACCTCCTCCATCACTACTACACCTCCATCACTACTACACCTCCTCCATCACTACTACACCTCCTCCATCACTACTACACCTCCATCACTACTACACCTCCTCCATCACTACTACACCTCCATCACTACTACACCTCCTTCATCACTACTACACCTCCATCACTACTACACCTCCTCCATCACTACTACACCTCCTCCATCACTACTACACCTCCATCACTACCATCACTAGTACACTCCATCCATCACTACTACACTCCACCCATCACTAGTACACTCCACCCATCACTACTACACTCCATCCATCACTACTACACTCCATCCATCACTACTACACTCCACCCATCATTACTACACTCCACCCATCGCAACTACACTCCATCCAAAACTACTACACTCCATCCATCACTACTACACTCCACCCATGACAACTACACTCCATCCATCACTACTACACTCCATCCATCACTACTGCACTACATCCATCACTACTGCACTCCACCCATCACTACTACACTCCACCCATCACTACTACACCTCCTCCATCACTACTACACCTCCTCCATCACTACTACACCTCCTCCATCACTACTACACCTCCATCACTACTACACCTCCTCCATCACTACTACACCTCCTCCATCACTACTACACCTCCTCCATCACTACTACACCTCCTCCATCACTACTACACCTCCTCCATCACTACTACACTCCACCCATTACTACTACACTCCACCGATCACTACTTACTACACTCCAGCCATCACTACTACACTCCATCCATCACTACTACACTCCACCCATCACTACTACACTCCATCCATCACTACTACACTCTACCCATCATTACTACACTTCACCCATCACTACTACACTTCATCCATCACTACTACACTCCATCCATTACTACTACACTCCATCCATCACTACTACATTCCACCCATCACTACTACACTCCATCCATCACTACTACATTCCACCCATCACTACTACACTCCATCCATCCTTACTACACTCCACCCATTACTACTACACTCCACCCATCAATACTTACTAGACTTCATCCATCACTACTACACTCCATCCATTACTACTACACTCCATCCATCACTACTGCACTCCACCCATCACTACTACACTTTACTCATCACTACTACACTGCACCCATCACTACTACACTTCATCCATCACTACTACACTCCATCCAACGCTACTACACTCCACCCATCACTACTGCACTTCATCCATCACTACTACACTCCATCCATCACTACTACACTCCATCCATCATTACTACACTCCACCCATCACTACTACACTCCATCCATCACTACTACACTACATCCATCACTACTACACTCCACCCATGACAACTACACTCCATCCATCACTACTACACTCCATCCATCACTACTGCACTACATCCATCACTACTGCACTCCACCCATCACTACTACACTCCACCCATCACTACTACACCTCCTCCATCACTACTTCACTCCCTCCATAACTACTTCACCTCCTCCATCACTACTACACTCCATCCATCACTACTACACTTCATCCATCATTACTACACTCCATCTATCACTACTAAACTCCATCCATCATTACTACACTCCATCTATCACTACTAAACTCCATCCATCACTACTACACTCCATCCATCATTACTACACCCCACCCATTACTACTACACTCCACCGATCACTACTTACTACACTCCACCCATCACTACTACACTCCACCCATCACTACTACACTCCACCCATCACTACTACACTTCATCCATCACTACTACACTCCATCCCTCACTACTACACTCCACCCATCACTACTACACTTCATCCATCACTACTACACTCCGTCCATCACTTCTACACTCCACCCATCACTACTACACTCCACCCATCACTACTACACTTCATCCATCACTACTACACTCCGTCCATCACTTCTACACTCCACCCATCACTACTACACTCCACCCATCACTACTACACTCCAGCCATCACCACAACATTCCAACCATCACCCCAACATTCCAACCATCACCACAACATTCCAGCCATCACCACAACATTCCAGCCATCACCACAACATTCCAACCATCACCCCAACATTCCAACCATCACCACAACATTCCAGCCATCACCACAACATTCCATCACCACAACATTCCAGCCATCACCACAACATTCCATCACCACAACATTCCAGCCATCACAACATTCCATCACCACAACATTCCAGCCATCACCACAACATTCCATCACCACAACATTCCAACCATCACCCCAACATTCCAACCATCACCACAACATTCCAGTCATCACGACAACATTCCAGCCATCACCACAACATTCCAGCCATCACTACAACAATCCAACCATCACCACAACATTCCAGCCATCACCACTATATTCCAGCCATCACCACAACATTCCAGCCATCACCACAACATTCCAACCATCACCACAACATTCCAGTCATCACCACAACATTCCAACCGTCACCACAACATTCGAACCATCACCAGAATATTCCAGCCATCACCAGAACATTCCAGCCATCACCACAACATTCCAGCCATCACCACTATATTTCAGCCATCACCAGAACATTCCAGCCATCACCACAACATTCCAATCATCACCACAACATTCCAGACATCGCCACAACATTCCAGCCATCACCACTATATTTCAGCCATCACCACAACATTCCAGTCATCACCACTATATTTCAGCCATCACCAGAACATTCCAGCCATCACCAGAACATTCCAGCCATCACCACAACATTCCAGACATCACCACAACATTCCAGATATCACCACTACATCCCAGCCAACACCACAACATTCCAGCCATCACCACTATATTCCAGCCATCACCACAACATTCCAGCCATCACCACAACATTCCAGCCATCACCACTATATTCCAGCCATCACCACAACATTCCAGCCATCACCACAACATTCCAACCATCACCACAACATCCCAGACATCACCACAACATTCCAGATATCACCACAACATCCCAGCCATCACCACAACATTCCAGCCATCACCACTATATTCCAGCCATCACCACAACATTCCAGCCATCACCACTATATTCCAGCCATCACCACTATATTCCAGCCATCACCACAACATTCCAGCCATCACCACAACATTCCAACCATCACCACAACATTCCAGACATCACCACAACATTCCAGCCATCACCACTATATTCCAGCCATCACCACAACATTCCAGCCATCACCACAACATTCCAACCATCACCACAACATTCCAGTCATCACCACAACATTCCAGCCATCACCACAACATTCCAGCCATCACCACAACATTCCAACCATCACCACAACATTCCAGTCATCACCACAACATTCCAGCCATCACCACTATATTCCAGCCATCACCACTATATTCCAGCCATCACCACAACATTCCAGCCATCACCACAACATTCCAACCATCACCACAACATTCCAGACATCACCACAACATTCCAGCCATCACCACTATATTCCAGCCATCACCACAACATTCCAACCATCACCACAACATTCCAGACATCACCACAACATTCTAGACATCACCACAACATTCCAGCCATCACCACTATATTCCAGCCATCACCACTATATTCCAGCCATCACCACAACATTCCAGACATCACCACAACATTCCAGCCATCACCACTATATTCCAGCCATCACCACTATATTCCAGCCATCACCACAACATTCCAGTCATCACCACAACATTCCAGCCATCACCACTATATTCCAGCCATCACCACAACATTCCAACCATCACCACAACATTCCAGACATCACCACAACATTCCAGACATCACCACAAAATTCCAGCCATCACCACTATATTCCAGCCATCACCACAACATTCCAACCATCACCACAACATTCCAGACATCACCACAACATTCTAGACATCACCACAACATTCCAACCATCACCACAACATTCCAGACATCACCACAACATTCCAGCCATCACCACTATATTCCAGCCATCATCATTAACAATATCACTGCAGCTCATGCTCCCTCATACCTTCCTCATTATTTAGTACCACGATGGGACTTTCACATTTATTATAGTGCCCATTAATTTCATATCCACACAACTATTATGATTAATAGACAATAATCTCCAATGTGATACCTCCAACATAAGTGTTTCTATTGAAGCATCCAGTTATGAAGGATGTGGTGCCTGGAGGCAGGAGGTGGTGCCTGGAAGCAGGAGGTAGTGCCTGGAGGCAGGAGGTGGTGCCTGGAAGCAGGAGGTAGTGCCTTGAGGCAGGAGGTGGTGCCTGGAGTTAGGAGGTGGTGCCTGCAGGCAGGAGGTAGTGCCTGGAGTTAGGAGGTGGTGCCTACAGGCAGGAGGTAGTGCCTGGAGTTAGGAGGTGGTGCCTGCAGGCATGAGGTAGTACATGAAGGCAGGAGGTGGTACCTGGAGGTAGGAAGTGATGCCTGAAGGCAGGAGGTAGTGCCTGAAGGCAGGAGGTGGTGCCTGGAGGCAGGAGGTGGTGCCTGGAGGCAGGAGGTGGTGCCTGGAGGCAGGAGGTGGTGCCTGGAGGCATGAGGTAGTTTCTGGAGGCAGGAGGTGGTGCCTGGAGTTAGGAGGTGGTGCCTGGAGGCAGGAGGTGGTGCCTGGAGCTAGGAGGTGGTGCCTGCAGGCTGGAGGTAGTGCCTGGAGTTAGGAGGTGGTGCCTGCAGGCAGGAGGTAGTACCTGGAGGCAGGAGGTAGTACCTGGAGGCAGGAGGTGGTACCTGGAGGTAGGAAGTGGTGCCTGGAGGCAGGAAGTAGTGCCTGGAGGCAGGAGGTGGTGCCTGGAGGCAGGAGGTGGTGCCTGGTGGCAGGAGGTGGTGCCTGGAGGCAGGAGGTAGTGTCTGGAGGCATGAGGTAGTTTCTGGAAGCAGGAGGTGGTGCCTGGAGTTAGGAGGTGCTGCCTGGAGGCAGGAGGTGGTGCCTGGAGGCAGGAGGCAGTGTCTGGAGGCAGGAGGTAGTGTCTGGAGGCAGGAGGTGGTGCCTGGAGGCAGGAGGTAGTGTCTGGAGTTAGGAGGTGGTGCCTGCAGGCAGGAGGTAGTACCTGGAGGCAGGAGGTGGTGCCTGGAAGCAGGAGATAGTGTCTGGAGGCAGGAGGTAGTGCCTGGAGGCAGGTGGTGGTTCCTGCAGGAAGGAGGTAGTGCCTGGAGTTAGGAGGTGGTGCCTACAGGCAGGAGGTAGTGCCTGGAGTTAGGAGGTGGTGCCTGCAGGCATGAGGTAGTACATGAAGGCAGGAGGTGGTACCTGGAGGTAGGAAGTGATGCCTGAAGGCAGGAGGTAGTGCCTGAAGGCAGGAGGTGGTGCCTGGAGGCAGGAGGTGGTGCCTGGAGGCAGGAGGTGGTGCCTGGAGGCAGGAGGTGGTGCCTGGAGGCATGAGGTAGTTTCTGGAGGCAGGAGGTGGTGCCTGGAGTTAGGAGGTGGTGCCTGGAGGCAGG
>NC_091377.1:10773058-10795558 GCF_038502225.1 Cherax quadricarinatus | reverse complement strand
GATCACTAGCTCCCAGGGGCCTTTCATACATGATACCCTCGATGTCCGAACTACTCATGGTGAATACAAGGTCCAACCTTGCTGGTTCATCCTCTCCTCTCTCTCTGGTAGTGTCTCTAACATGTTGATGCATGAGGTTCTCCAGTACCACATCCATCATCTTGGCTCTCCATGTTTCGGGACCCCCATGTGTGTGTGTGTGTGTGTGTGTGTTTGTGTGTGTGTGTGTGTGTGTTTGTGTGTGTGTGTTTGTGTGTGTGTGTGTGTGTGTGTGTGTGTGTGTGTGTGTGTGTGTGTGTGTGTGTGTGTGTGTGTGTGTGTGTATACTCACCTAATTCTGGTTGCAGGGGTCGAGACTCAGCTCCTGGCCCCGCCTCTTCACTGATCGCTACTAGGTTCTCTCCCTCTCTGCTTCCTGAGTTTTGTCATACCTCTTCTTAAAACTATGTATGGTTCCTGCCTCCACCACTTCACTTGCTAGGCTATTCCACTTCCTGACGACTCTATGACTGAAGAAATACTTCCTAACGTCCCTGTGACTCGTCTGAGTCTTCAGCTTCCAGTTGTGACCCCTTGTTTCTGTGTCCCCTCTCTGGAACATCCTATCTCTGTCCACCTTGTCTATTCCCCGCAGTATCTTGTATGTCGTTATCATGTCTCCCCTGACCCTTCTGTCCTCCAGTGTCGTCAGTCTGATTTCCCTCAACCTTTCCTCGTACGACATTCCCCTGAGCACGGGGACTAGCCTTGTTGCAAACCTTTGTACTTTCTCTAAATTCTTGACGTGCTTGACCAGGTGTGGGTTCCAGACTGGTGCTTCATACTCCAGTATGGGCCTGAAATACACAGTGTACAGTGTCTTGAACGATTCCTTATTAAGGTATTGGAACGCTATTCTCAGGTTTGCCAGGCGCCCGTATGCTGCAGCAGTTATTTGGTTGATGTGTGCCTCCGGTGATGTGCTCGGTGTTATGGTCACCCCAAGGTCTTTCTCCCTAAGTGAGGTCTGTAGTCTTTGTCCACCTAGCCTATACTCTGTCTGCGGTCTTCTTTGCTCGTCCCCAATCTTCATGACTTTGTATTTGGCAAGGTTGAACTTTAGAAGCCAGTTTCTGGACCACATGTCCAGCCTGTCCAGGTCTCTTTGCAGTCCTGCCTCATCCTCATCCGATTTAATTCTTCTCATCAACTTCACATCATCTGCGAACAGGGACACTTCAGAGTCTATTCCTTCCATCATGTCGTTCGCATATATCAAAAATAGCACTGGTCCTAGAACTGACCCCTGTGGGACCCCGCTCGACACAGGCGCCCACTGTGATACCTCTTCACGTACCATGACTCGTTGTTGCCTCCCTGTCAGGTATTCCCTGATCCATTGCAGTGCCCTCCCTGTTATATGCGCCTGATCCTCCAGCTTCTGCACTAATCTCTTGTGGGGAACTGTGTCAAAGGCCTTCCTGCAGTCTAGGAAAACGCAATCAACCCACCCATCTCTCTCGTATCTTACTTCTGTTACCTTGTCATAAAACTCCAGAAGGTTTGTGACACAGGATTTGCCTTCCATGAACCCATGCTGGTTTTCATTTATAATCTTGTTCCGTTCCAAGTGTTCCACCACTCTCCTCCCGATAATCTTCTCCATGACTTTGCACACAATACATGTCAGAGACACAGGTCTGTAGTTTAGTGCCTCATTTCTGTTTCCTTCCTTAAATATGGGGACTACATTTGCTGTCTTCCATTTCTCAGGTAGTTGCCCAGTTTCAAGGGATGTGTGTGTGTGTGTGTGTGTGTGTGTGTGTGTGTGTGTGTGTGTGTGTGTGTGTGTGTGTGTGTGTGTGTGTGTGTGTGCGTGTGTGCGTGTGCGCGTGTGTGCGTGTGTGCGCGTGTGCGCGCGCGTGTGTGTGTGTGTGTGTGTGTGTGTGTGTGTGTGTGTGTGTGTGTGTGTGTGTGTGTGTGTGTGTGTGTGTGTGTGTGTGCGTGTGTGTGTATGTGTGTGTGTGTGTGTGTGTGTGTGAGTGAGAGAGAGATAGATAGAGAGAGAGAGAGAGAGAGAGAGAGAGAGAGAGAGAGAGAGAGAGAGAGAGAGAGAGAGAGAGAGAGAGAGAGAGAGAGAGAGAGCAAGTCTTGTGAGTTTTGGGTTGTGAATCAGATTAGTACACACTGCTGGTAGACACCAGCTACTGGAAAGAACATCTAACCCACGCCAACCCACAAACCCCACGCCCTTTCTCATTACCGCGTCTGACACTACTATTGCTCCTCCCTCCCTTCATGAAATACATACACAAGCGCTAGTAAAAAAAAGGGGGAAGGGTGAGAAAGAAAGGGGGAACATGGAGAGTGGATGAGGAAGGAGAGAGCTGCAACGGTATCAGTGTGTGAGGGGTGCTCTTGTTTACCAAAATTAGATACATCAGTACGGTGCCGCTACCCTATTCTCTATGACAGTTACACAGCGGAAACAAAGGCTATGTTTCTCTGTCATATTCCATCACACAGGATGGGTTTCATAGAGATGAAATGTGTCAGCCAGAGCTGAGAGACTTCAGTAGAACAATGAGGGGCTCTGGTGGCCTGGTGGTTAACGCTCTCGCTTCACACGGTGAGGGCCTGGGTTCGATTCCCAGCCAGTGTAGAAACATTGGACGTGTTTCTTTCCACCTGTTGTCTATGTTCCCCATCAGTAAAATGGGTACCTGGGTGTTAGTCGACTGGTGTGGGTCGCATCCTGGGACACTGACCTAAGGAGGCCTGGTCACAGACCGGGTCGCGGGGGCGTTGACCCCCGGAACTCTCTCCAGGTAAACTGTCAAGTATTGTATTAAAGAGTCAGCAGCTTCAGAGGTCTGCTTCCAACAAAGTTGAAGTTACTAATACTTTGGAATTACCATTTCTCGGGATGGTTATCCCATACGCAAGAGATATATGCGTTTAAGGAAAATTCTTGTAAAATGAACTAGAGCAATCAGATTGTGATGGCCAGGTGTGCAGGTAACTGGAAGCAACAGCCTTGTTGATAAAAAAGTCGGGAAAGTTTGATTTTGCCTCATCTTATCAGGGTATATTCCATCAACAGACTAAATATAAACTTGTGTATGACAAAGGTTCCATCAGCACATTTAAGCCCCACAAATCGTACCTCCCCAGGTGTAACTTGTGCTCTGCTACACAATTATTACATTAATTATAAAAATCTTAAGACTTATAAGATGCGTGTATAATACCTTGATATTTATTTATGATGGCGAAACGTTTTCATAAATACAGATACACAGGTGTTGCACATGTGCCCTATTTATCAATAAAGATACCCAAGTGTTGCACATGTGTCTTATTCATCAATAAAGATACCCAAGTGTTGCACATGTGTCTTATTCATCAATAAAGATACCCAAGTGTTGCACATGTGTCTTATTTATCAATAAAGATACCCAAGTGTTGCACATGTGTCTTATTCATCAATAAAGATACACAGGTGTTGCACATGTGTCTTATTCATCAATAAAGATACCCCAAGTGTTGCACATGTGTCTTATTTATCAATAAAGATACCCCAAGTGTTGAACATGTGTCTTATTTATCAATAAAGATACCCCAAGTGTTGCACGTGTCTTATTTATCAATAAAGATACCCCAAGTGTTGCACGTGTCTTATTTATCAATAAAGATACCCAAGTGTTGCACATGTGTCTTATTCATCAATAAAGATACCCAAGTGTTGCACATGTGTCTTATTCATCAATAAAGATACCCAAGTGTTGCACATGTGTCTTATTCATCAATAAAGATACCCAAGTGTTGCACATGTGTCTTATTAATCAATAAAGATACACAAGTGTTGTACGTGTGTCTTATTCATCAATAAAGATACCCAAGTGTTGCACATGTGTCTTATTCATCAATAAAGATACCCAAGTGTTGCACGTGTGTTATTCATTTAGTGTTAGATGTGCCAAGTTGGCCAGTAGCGTGAGGCTGGAATAATATCACTGAGGAACTAGCGCTTCAGTAATCCTCACCAACTGTTGTGGGTCACACGTAATAAGCACAAAATAAATATTCCACTCTTCATGAATATTCACCTCCACATTTATTTATTCAAATCTCATAATGTATTCAAATTGGTAAGGGCACAACAATTTTACTAAACGAGGCTGCGGCAAGAGCGTGGCATTAAGCCTACCACTAGGCAGCACCGCTTGTATTGCCAGTACTTACACCAGTCCTCCATATGTGAAGTATACACAGCTTAGCCCTACTATACACATTTTAAAATACCTATTCTACCATATACTCTGTGTATGGCCCTGGTGCGTTTAGCGCTTAGTTTTGATTGTAATAACCACACACTGTCCAAACCCGTATGCCTATACGCTCAACCCAAAACTCAATACTCACCCTCCCTACTCTGACACCCTGCACTCACCGTAATCCCACAATATCAGCCACAAATAACCAGGAGCTTTGTCAGGCTCCTGGAGAGCGAAATGTTGCCATAATAAAATGTCACATTAGTTACACTTAGGTCCTTTTACCTAATGTATTGTCTTGAATTCTACCAACATTATTACAAATAACCAGCATATAGCCATTTTTACTATCACTAATGATACTCCCTTCCCATCATGTCAACTTTACTTCCACCCCACGAGAAGCCATGTACATAAACAGGGAGTCACCGTCTACTTCCACCCCACGAGAAGCCATGTACATAAACAGGGAGTCACTGTCTACTTCCACCCCACGAGCAGCCATGTACATAAACAGGGAGTCACCGTCTACTTCCACCCCACGAGAAGCCATGTACATAAACAGGGAGTCACTGTCTACTTCCACCGCACAAGAAGCCATGTACATAAACAGGGAGTCACCGTCTACTTCCACCCCACAAGAAGCCATGTACATAAACAGGGAGTCACCGTCTACTTCCACCCCACGAGAAGCCATGTACATAAACAGGGAGTCACCGTCTACTTCCACCCCACGAGAAGCCATGTACATAAACAGGGAGTCACCGTCTACTTCCACCCCACGAGAAGCCATGTACATAAACAGGGAGTCACCGTCTACTTCCACCGCACGAGAAGCCATGTACATAAACAGGGAGTCACCGTCTACTTCCACCCCACGAGAAGCCATGTACATAAACAGGGAGTCACTGTCTACTTCCACCCCACGAGAAGCCATGTACATAAACAGGGAGTCACCGTCTACTTCCACCCCACGAGAAGCCATGTACATAAACAGGGAGTCACTGTCTACTTCCACCGCACGAGAAGCCATGTACATAAACAGGGAGTCACCGTCTACTTCCACCCCACGAGAAGCCATGTACATAAACAGGGAGTCACCGTCAACAATTTAACTCCCAAGAAAAGCAAGAGGCTGACGATGATTAACGTAATCACAAACAAGATCAATATGTTAAAAAAAAAAACAGTAGAAGGAAGTAGACCTAATATAACAGGTATTTCAGGGACAAACTTTCTGGAATGATAACCTACAATTTTAACTCCGAACAAATTAGAAATATTGTTGGTGGTAGAAGCTCTGTTCAAGACGAGAGATATAGGAGGGCCCCGCTTATACAGCAGGTTACGCTCCGGGTTACCGCTGTAAAGTGAATATCGCTTTTTTTTCACTTTCACAATACAGCTAAGCCTAAAATTGCATACACAGTACACACATTACTTAAAATGTTTTCGTCATTAGCTTATACAGAGTGGTGAATATATTATAGGAAATCTGAAGACTGGGTATAACTAAAAAACTGCTGCATTAGAAAAACGCTGTAAAGCGGGGCCCGCCTGTACAGAGCTTGAGAATATAAAGGTCGTTACTGCACAGAGTTGATAAGGCATATACTACCCTGAGCAGCGAGAAATATACCTGATAGTATATACATGGAATATACTAGATGACCAGGCCCAAAGTATATACAATGCCAAACAACTTATATGAGACTGTAAAATACACCCAATAAAAAATGCAGGGGTGCTATGGGCAAAATAAAAGAACATCGTATCAGCATCCGTGGGAAACAATTATTTAATTTGATACTAGCAGATGAAAGAAATACTGCCGGAACAAATGTAAGTCTTCGAGATCACTTCCACCACCAAATGCCAGAATAATCAGGCTGCGATGTGTACGTTAACGAGTCGCTAACAGCAACATCCTTATTGAACAAGCAACCACCACGGAACAAACAGGCACAATACCCTGATTGGAACAACACATAAATAACCCACACATAGGACAGAGAATCTTACGATGACGTTTCGGTCAGACTTGCACCATTTACAAGCCACACTGTGACTAGTTAATGTTGTAAGTCGGACAGAAACGTCGTGGTAAGCTTCTCTCTCCTATGTGCGGGTTATTTGTGTATAATCACCATGGAAGCTTGGCATCAGGCCAGGTTCCAAGGATAGAAAAACAGGCACTGAACTAATGTTGAAGATCCTGGAGTATACCTGGAGAGAGTTTCGGGGGTCAACGCCCCCCACGGCCTGGTCTGTGACCTGGCTTCATGGTGGATCAGGGCCTGATTAACCGGGCTGTTACTGTTAGCCGCACGTAAACCGACGTACGAACCACAGTGCGGCTGGTCAGGTACTGACCTAAGGTGCCTGTCCAAAGCCTTCTTGAAGACAGCCAGGGGTCTACTGGTAATTCCCCTTATGCATGCTGAGAGGCAGTCGAGGTTCTCATTATCCATCCTGTCATATTTCTAGAAGATGCGATTGATACAATGTTGTGGTCTTTGAAAGTGAGATCCTCTGACATTATCACTTCCAGGTCCTTTACATTAGCTTTTCGCTCTATCGTGTGCTTGAAATTTGTTTTATACTCTGATATAATTTTAATTTCCTCACGTTTTCCATGTCGGAGTAATTGAAATTTCTCTTCATTGAACTTCGTATTATTTTCTGCGGCCCATTTAAAGCAAACTATACCACGGGCGAACATTAAAATGGTATAAAATACCGACAGGTTGTTAGGTAAGACACATATGCAACAGTTAGGTATCTTATACCTAACTGTTGCATATGTGTCTTACCTATACCACGGGTGGGGTTTGAACCCGCGGTCAGTCTTATTAAGCTAGCTGGCCCAGTGGCTAACGCGACGGTCTGGAGTTTTGAGACTCTCTGACCGTGGGTTCAAACCCCACCCGTGGTATGGTTTGTTTGCAATCGTGTCATTACGATTTCGTGAGTCGAGCCCATTTAAAGATTTGGTTGATGTCCGCCTGGAGTCTTGCAGTGTCTTCAGTGGAGAACACTGTCATGCAAATTCGGGTGTCATCTGCAAAGGAAGACACGGCGCTGTGGCTTACATCCCTGTCTATGTCAGATATGAGGATGAGGAACAGGATGGGGGCGAGTACTGTGTCTTGTGAAACATTGTTTTTCATAGTAGCCGCCTCTGACTTTACTCTGTTTACTACTACTTTTTGTGTTCTATTTGTTAGGAAATTATATATCCATATACCAACTTTTCATGTTATTCCTTTATCACGCATTTTGTGCGCTATTACACCATGGTCACACTTGTCAAGGGCTTTCGCAGAGTCTGTCTATACTACATCTGCATTTTGTCTGTCTTCTAGAGCATCCAGGACCTTGTCATAGTGGTCCAACAGCTGGGACAGGCAGGAGTGGCCTGCTTTAAATCCATGTTGCCCTGGGTTGTGTAATTGATGGGTATCTAGATGAGTGGCGATCTTGCTTCTTAGAGCCCTTTCAAAGAATTTTATGATATGGGATGTTATCGCTATCGTACCTAGTAGATTTGAGGACCCAGAAAAGGCAACAACGTTGAGCTGCAGGACTACATACTAGCAGGAACACTAACAAGTGGAAGACCTAAGGCAACTGTGGCAGTAATAAACAACTCACCACCCAACAGAAGAACAACATTCGTGGCCCCAGATTAAACATCTTACCATAAGATACCAGAAACACTGCTGGGACAAATTTAGAAGTCGTCAAGAAGAAACTGGACTAGTATCTTCACCAGGTGCCAGATCAGCCAGGATGTGACGAATATGTGGGCCAGCGAGCCAACAGTAGTAACAGCCTGATTGACCAGGCAAGCACCAGACGAGCTTGACCCATGGCCTGGCTCCAGGACTAGAAAGACTCGAAATTCATTAAATGTATATCAAAGGCAAATGTACCTGTGGGTAAATATAAGGGCAACAACAGGGCAAAAGACAAGCACCAGAACGAGTATTATCACATTCGACGTGAAGTGCTAAACCCGTGTGCACTGGTTTCATATTCCTCTAGTGTAGGAACGTTTTCTATACTGCACCTCGTACATGAATGGTATACAATACCGATAAGATGAAGAATTAGACACATGTACAACATCTGGGTATCTTTATTTGTAGACGTTTCACCATCCAGTGGCTTTATCAGTACATTACATGGACATAATAAAAATATATACAGAAGACAGTGGAAGATGAGGTAATGAGTCCCTCAGCCTAGAAGCAAGTGATGAGCACCTGATTCTAAGCTGAGAGTCTGATTACTTCATCTTCCACTGTTCTCCGTATACATATCCATGTAATGTATTGATAAAGCCAGTGGATGGCGAACAGTCTACAAGTAAAGATACCCAGATGTGTCTACAAGTAAAGATACCCAGATGTGTCTACAAGTAAAGATACCCAGATGTGTCTACAAAGCTACCCACAAGTGTCTACAAGTAAAGATACCCAGATGTGTCTACAAGTAAAGATACCCAGATGTGTCTACAAGTAAAGATACCCAGATGTGTCTACAAAGATACCCACATGTGTCTACAAGTAAAGATACCCACATGTGTCTACAAGTAAAGATACCCACATGTGTCTACAAGTAAAGATAACCACATGTGTCTACAAGTAAAGATACCCAGATGTGTCTACAAGTAAAGATACCCACATGTGTCTACAAGTAAAGATACCCACATGTGTCTAATTCATCATAATGAGAAGCTAAGGGAGCTAAACCTGACGAAGCCTAAATCCAGACAAGATTGAGAGTGAGGAACAAAGACCAACGGAACATGGCAGTCAAGGCAGGTTAAGAGGCGGGACCAGTAATAGAATTCCGGGTATACAAACAACTTAGCGACAACTTAGAGAATACACACCATCTTATTGTTAGTTACGTTAAGCGGTATCCCGTTTAGCTCTGCTTTCTCAGCGAAATCAGTTGGAATTTAACACTAAGGAATTGCAAGATTGTGTCAGAATGCAACAAAATAAGCCATTTGACATTAAGCAAAACGAATGAAAATATTGAAACAGCAACGGATGAGTGAAGTGTAATCCAGGAAGACAAGAATAATTCTATTGAGATCCGACACCATGTCATATCAGGCCCCCATGGATATCAATGAAGGGAGGAGCTACCAGTGAGTGTATATTTGGAATGAAATACGCCAGATTCACAGTAGGAAGAGTCGTAAAAGTGATACATGTCCATGTACGTACGGAGTTCAACTAGTGAAGGCACTTTAATTAGGGTGGAGAGGGGAGAAGACGAGGCCTCACGCCCTCTGAATGAAGGTGTATAATTTACGGAGCTCTGACCTTTAAGGTCATTCAACACTTATGATAGTACCACTGTGATTCTTGAAGCCAAGGATAATAACACCAAGCTTGAACCTCACTACTCAGCTTGAACCTCACCACTCAGCTTGAACCTCACTACTAAGGCTCAACCTCACCACCAAGCTTGAATCTCACCACCCAGCCTGAACCTCACCACCAAGCTTGAATCTCACCACCCAGCCTGAACCTCCCCACCAAACTTGAACCTCATCACCAAGCTTGAATCTCACCACCCAGCCTGAACCTCACCACCAAGCTTGAACCTTACCACCAAGGCTCAACCTCACCACCCAGCCTGAACCTCACCACCAAGGCTCAAACTCACCATTAAGGTTGAACTTCATCATCTAGGCTGAATGTCACCATCATCACCAATACTGAACCTCACCACAAAAGTTTAACCTCATAATCTAGGCTCTGGGAGTTGAAAATCTTTCGGAACTTATCAAAGGGAAGATTGAACCTAACCATCAGTAAGTTCCTTATCATCAAAGCTGAACCTTACCATGTTATAACACTGTATCGACCTTTGCAGAAAATACTTAAAATTATATAATAATAATAATAATAATAATAATAATAATAATAATAATAATAATAATATCTTTATTTCTATAAGTACATGTACAAGGTATGACATACTAGTATACAGAAAGCCCCTTGTCATGCAGAGCATTTCGGGCAAATTATGTCAATTTTGTCCCAGAATGCGACACATACCAGTCAACTAACACTCAGGTACCTATTTTACTGATAGGTGAACAGGGACGGCAAGTGTCTTATGGAAACACGTCCTAATGTTTACCAGCCGTACCGGGGATTCGATCCCCGGACCCCAGTGTGTTAGGTGAGTGCGCTAGCGATAGAGCTACGGGACATCTATGAGCGGCATCCATTAAGGAGACAACAAACTTCCAAGATGATATATAAACCAAGTCTTCCAGTTCGCCACTGACAACACTGTGATGTTTAATGAGGATAACATTTTCTTACTCCACTATGGAGAAACTGAAGAATTACAAACTGGAACCGAACATAAAACAAACTCAAACTACTCAACAAAACGGGAAGATTAATGTGAGGGTTTCAGGAGAGATAATGAAAGATCTCATATACAACGATCACAACAGCGTTACTATCAAAATGATAGTTTGGATAACTAGAAGTATCTCTTGTTTCTAGTTATCAAGACTATTATTTATAGTCTGGATAACTAGAATGAAAATTAGACACATGTGCAACATCTGGGTATCTTTATTGTAGACGTTTCGCCAAGCAAGAAGACTGGCGCTTACATACTGGCTTCAGGTGGTAAGGAATGTGTAGCACACAAAGACATGCCACCTGACGCCAGTATATAAGCAACAGCCGTCTTGCCTGTGTTCCAATGCCGGGCCACCACTTGGAAGGGCCCGGGCCGGGAAAATACCGGCGAATCTTTAACAACAAGCCTGTGTTCCAAAACCTAACACCAGTATTGTCTTCCTCCTAACACCAGTACTGCCTTCCTCCTAACACCAATACTGCCTCCCTCTTAACACCAGTACTGCCTCCCTCCTAACACCAGTACCGCCTCCCTCTTAACACCAGTACCGCCTCCCTCCTAACACCAATACTGCCTCCCTCCTAACACCAGCACTGCCTTCCTCCTAACACCAGTACTGCCTTCCTCCTGACACCAGTACTGCCTTCCTCCTAATACCAGTACTGCCTTCCTCCTAACACCAGTACCGCCTCCCTCCAAACACCAGTACTGCCTCCCTCCTAACACCAGTACTGCCTTCCTCCTAACACCAGTACTGCCTCCCTCCTAACACCAGTACTGCCTTCCTCCTAACACCAGTACTGCCTCCCTCCTAACACCAATACTGCCTCCCTCCTAACACCAGTACTGCCTTCCTCTTAACACCAGTACTGCCTCCCTCCTAACACCAGTACTGCCTCCCTCCTAACACCAGTACTGCCTTCCTCCTAACACCAGCACTGCTTCCCTCCTAACACTAATACTGCCTTCCTCCTAACACCAGTACTGCCTTCCTCCTAACACCAGTACTGCTTCCCTCCTAACACCAGTACTGCCTCCCTCCTAACACCAGTAGCACCTTCCTACCAACACCAGTACTACCTCCCTACCAACACCAGTACTACCTTCCTACCAACACCAGTACTACTTTCCTACCAACACCAGTACAACCTCCCTACCAACACCAGTACAACCTTCCTACCAACACCAGTACTGCCTTCCTACCAACACCAGTACTACTACCTTCCTAACAACACCAGTACAACTTTCCTACCAACACCAGTACAACCTCCCTACCAACACCAGTACAACCTTCCTACCAACACCAGTACTACCTTCCTACCAACACCAGTACAACCTCCCTACCAACACCAGTACTACCTTCCTACCAACACCAGTAAAACCTTCCTACCAACATCAGTACAACCTCCCTACCAACACCAGTACAACCTTCCTACCAACACCAGTACTACCTTCCTACCAACACCAGTACTACCTTCCTACCAACACCAGTACTACCTTCCTACCAACACAAGTACAACCTTCCTACCTACACCAGTACAACCTCCCTACCAACACCAGTACAACCTTCCTACCAACACAAGTACAACCTTCCTACCAACACCAGTACTACCTTCCTACCAACACAAGTACAACCTTCCTACCAACACCAGTACAACCTCCCTACCAACACCAGTACAACCTTCCTACCAACACCAGTACGACCTCCCTACCAACACCAGTACAACCTTCCTACCAACACCAGTACAACCTTCCTACCAACACCAGTACAACCTTCCTACCAACACCAGTACAACCTCCCTACCAACACCAGTACAACCTCCCTACCAACACCAGTACAACCTCCCTACCAACACCAGTACAACCTTCCTACCAACACCAGTACAACCTCCCTACCAACACCAGTACAACCTTCCTACCAACACCAGTACAACCTCCCTACCAACACCAGTACAACCTTCCTAACAACACCAGTACAACTTCCCTAACAACACCAGTACAACCTCCCTACCAACACCAGTACAAACTTCCTACCAACACCAGTACGACCTCCCTACCAACACCAGTACAACCTTCCTACCAACACCAGTACTACTACCTTCCTACCAACACCAGTACTACTACCTTCCTACCAACACCAGTACAACCTTCCTACCAACACCAGTACAACCTCCTTACCAACACCAGTACAACCTTCCTACCAACACCAGTACAACCTTCCTAAAAACACCATTACAACCTACCTACCAACACCAGTACAACCTTCCTACCAACACCAGTACAACCTTCCTACCAACACCAGTACAACCTCCCTACCAACACCAGTACAACCTTCCTACCAACACCAGTACAACCTCCCTACCAACACCAGTACAACTTTCCAACACCAGCACAACCTCCCTACCAACACCAGTACAACCTTCCTACCAACACCAGAACAACCTTCCTACCAACACCAGTACTACCTTCTTACCAACACCAGTACAACCTTCCTACCAACACCAGTACAACCTTCCTACCAACACCAGTACAACCTTCCTACCAACACCAGTACAACCTTCCTACCAACACCAGTACTACCTTCTTACCAACACCAGTACAACCTTCCTACCAACACCAGTACAACCTTCCTACCAACACCAGTACAACCTCCCTACCAACACCAGTACAACTTTCCAACACCAGCACAACCTCCCTACCAACACCAGTACAACCTTCCTACCAACACCAGTACAACCTTCCTCCCAACACCAGTACTACCTTTTTACCAACACCAGTACAACCTTCCTACCAACACCTGTACACCAACACCAGTACAACCTTCCTACCAACACCAGTACAACCTTCCTACCAACACCAGTACAACCTTCCTACCAACACCAGAACAACCTCCCCACCACCACCAGTACAACCTCCCCACCAACACCAACAGAACCTCCCCACCCACACCAGCACCACCAACACCAGCACTAACACCACCACCAACACCAGCACCACCAACATCAACACCAGTACCACCACCAGCACCACCACCACCAACACCAGCACTACCTTCCTACCAACACCAATACAACCTCCCTACCAACACCAGCACCACCACCACCACAACCACCAACACCAGCACCACCACCGCCACTACCACCACCACCAACACCAGCACCACCACCACCAACACCAGCGCTACCTTCCTACCAACACCAGTATAACCTCCCCACCAACACCAGCACCACCAACACCAGCAGCACCAACACCAGCACCACCACCAACACCAGCACTACCTTCCTACCAACACCAATACAACCTCCCACCAACGCCAGCAACACCAGCACCACCACCGCCACCACCACAACCACCAACACCAGCACCACCACCGCCACTACCAGCACCACCAACACCAGCACCAGCACGACCAACACCAGCACCACCAACACCAGCACCACCAACACCACCACCACCACCACCGCACAAGACAAACATGCACGCCAACACGCACATGGGGGAGTGAGGGTCAACTGCTGCGTAGTATATGTAAGAACATTACATTACGAAGATGTCTTTATTACGAAGATAATTATATTAAGATTAATAACTCCAGAAAGTTACTAATAAGCCAGGAGAAGCAGTGGCTTATTTCCACTGGGTTTCTCACACCTTTCCCTAGGATGAGATCAAGGACACCCAACTAACTCCTAGGTATCTAATTACCGCTAGTGAACAGGGATGAGATCAAGGACACCCAACTAACTCCTAGGTATCTAGTTACTGCTAGTGAACAGGGATGAGATCAAGGACACCCAACTAACTCCTAGGTATCTAGTTACTGCTAGTGAACAGGGATGAGATCAAGGACACCCAACTAACTCCTAGGTATCTAGTTACTGCTAGTGAACAGGGATGAGATCAAGGACACCCAACTAACTCCTAGGTATCTAGTTACTGCTAGTGAACAGGGATGAGATCAAGGACACCCAACTAACTCCTAGGTATCTAGTTACTGCTAGTGAACAGGGATGAGATCAAGGACACCCAACTAACTCCTAGGTATCTAGTTACTGCTAGTGAACAGGGATGAGATCAAGGACACCCAACTAACTCCTAGGTATCTAGTTACTGCTAGTGAACAGGGATGAGATCAAGGACAACCAACTAACTCCTAGGTATCTAGTTACTGCTAGTGAACAGGGGGCAGCAAATGTTACTGAGATACAAATTAAGGAGAGACAAAGAACAAGGTTGGTACAGGTCACAATGTAATGACGTCTACTTGGAGTATACCTGGAGGGTATACGCTCCCTCGGCCTGGTCCATGACCAGGCCTTGCGGTGGATCAGAGCCTGATCAACCAGGCTATTATTGCTGGCCGCACGAAGCCCAACATACGAACCACAGCCCGGCTGTTCGGGTACTTTAAGCCGACAATAGTCAAGAAAACCAACGCTGCACAATATTTGACTGACACGAAGATTTTGTTCTGAATTATTAACCTGAAGGGTTAGTAACCCAGGATAACCCAATAAAGCCATGTTATCAGACCGGCTTATATCCACAATGGTTCTTTAATGCTCTCCCCAGGATGCCACCCACACCAGTCGGCTAGTACCCATATTCATTGATAAGTTTCTAGAGCTTTTCTACTCTCGGAGCCCGGCCGTGGGCCAGGCTCGTCTGGTGCTAGCCTGGTCAATCAGGCTGTTGCTGCTGGAGGCCCGCCGCCCCAGGTACATACTAACATATATGGAAACTTTCTTAGCGTTTCCATTCGCTCGGGGATCGAACTCCGATCTCTTAGTGTGTCACCTGAAGCCGCTACCAACTGAACCATAAGCACCCATATATGCTGCCTCCCAACCAGCGAACCAGGTGCTAAGGGTTTAACGATCAACAAGCTACCCGTCGTTAAATCAGTACCTTGGTTCATTGACCAATCATAGACAAGCCCGCCAAAGCTGAACAACGTGGTTCACTTATGGTAAGCACTGGCAGACTTGCCTACCTGCTGGTTGAGTACGGTGCACGCTGGCTTCTGCTTTGCCATCTGTCACCGTGGTGTACATTTACTATTCTATCTGTACATATTGTACATAGTGTACATAATTGTATATATCATCTGGTGAAGGCAAATATATTTAATAGTCTACTGCAGTTTTGTCTGCTCCATATCCCATTACGACCAGGTTTCACAGGCCATTCTTTATCTGTGTTCCTAATACACCCCCCCAAAATCAAAAGGTAGGCCTAGGGAACAAAATAAAGGAAGTCAAGGAAAAAGAAGACTGACGAGAGATTTAGGTTTAATATTAAACAAAACTTGATACATCTGCAATGTGCTGCTACTCTATTCTATACGATAGCACACTGCGGATGTATACACTTATGTTTACTATGGAGGGAGAACAGTGGCACGACACGCAACACAAACTGACACATGTCAGACGACTGACACACGTCAGAAAACTGACACATACCAGACAACTGACACGTTAGACAAATAACACATGCCAGACAACTGACACATACCAGACAACCAACGTCAGACAAATGACACATACCAGACAACTGACACACCAGACAACTGATACCTAAATTACTGGGAGCGGTTGAAATCCCTTGATTTGTATTCCCTGGAACGCAGGCGAGAGAGAATGATTATATACACTTGGAAAATCCTAGCGGGATTAGTACCAATCTTGCACACAAAAATCACTCCCAAAGAAAGCAAACGACTCGGCAGACGATGCAACATCCCCCTAATGAAAAGTAGGGGCCCCACTAGCAAGATAAGAGGCAACACAATAAGTGTAAGGGGTCCAAGACTGTTCAACTGCCTCCCAGCATACATAAGGGAGATTACCAATAGACCCCTGGCTGTCTTTAAGCAGGCGCTGGACAGGCACTTAAAGTCAGTACCTGATCAGTCGGGCTGTAATTCGTACGTTGGTTTACTTGCGGCCAGCAGTAATAGCCTGGTTGACCAGGCCCTGATCCACCAGGAGGCCTGGTCACAGACCGAGCCGTGGGGGCGTTGACCCCCAAAACTCTCTCTCCAGGTATACTCCATGTATACCAACCCGTTTCGTCCTCCAACTTAAACAACAAGCGTGGTTCACGAATACTGCAACGATAATAAACCTCAACCTTGCCGTCACACATACATGCTGTCTATATAATGTCGTTAGTAGCTATTACCTATGCGCAATTATCTGTTAAAGTTAACCTAATACACGCTTGCTACAGTAAGA
The DNA here is from genome assembly GCF_038502225.1 of Cherax quadricarinatus. Taxonomy (NCBI): domain Eukaryota; kingdom Metazoa; phylum Arthropoda; class Malacostraca; order Decapoda; family Parastacidae; genus Cherax; species Cherax quadricarinatus. The sequence continues at coordinate 10,778,655 of NC_091377.1, read as the reverse complement.
TCACAATAAGAAGGTGGTATCACAATATGCAAAACAAACATATATAGGCTTCTTATTTAGACTTTGGAGGATGACTTACTTGTAATATGGTGCTTACTTTGCTAGCACCATCAGCCTGATTGATCAGGTCAACCAGGGAGACTGGTTTAGGACTGCGACAACGGGAGCAAGGACCCATGGAGCCCACTACAGGTAACCATAGGTAGACAGACGGGGGTGGACCTAGATCACAGGTAGACAGGAAGGGGTGGACCTCAATCACATGTAGACAGGAGGGGGTGGACCTCGATCACAGGTAGACAGGAGGGGGTGGACCTCGATCACAGGTAGACAGGAGGGGGTGGACCTCGATCACAGGTAGACAGGAGGGGGTGGACCTCGATCACAGGTAGACAGACGGGGTGAACTTAGATCACAGGTAGACAGGAGGGGGGTGGACCTATCTCACAGGTAGACAGGAGAGGGTGGATCTAGTTCACAGGAAGACAGGAAGGGGTGGACCTCAATCACAGGCAGACTACCTGGAGTCTGCTTGGAGGGTATTCCGGGGATCAACGCCCCCGCGGCCCGGTCTATAACCAGGCCTCCTAGTGCATCAGGGTCTAACAACAAGGCTGTTACTGCTGGCCGTACGTAGTCCAACTTACGAACCACAGCCCGGTTGATCCGGCACTGACTTTAGGTACCTATCCAGCTCCCTCTTGAAGACAACCAGGGGTGAGGATGTAGATCACAGGTAGACTGACGGGGTGGACCAGTAAACCAGTGAGAGGACTCTTGTAACACCAAGAGCTCCACTGTAAGGATTATGTGATTAAGACCCGTGACAGTTTCTAGAGTTTTCCTAGTCCTGCACCCTGACCTGGGTACAGACTTGCTAGAAGGAACTGTCATATGTTGCCTGAGAAATTAAATCCTAGCACCGGCATATGCCCTCTGTGGTTCATGATAAATGGGATAGAATAACCAATTTATCATGAACTGCTGAGGACACATGAGAGGATATACCTTTCTCTTTATACCTTTGATGAGTTTCTAGAGTTGTTCTACTCCCGGAGCCCGGCAATGGGCTAGGCTCGTCTGGTGCTTGCCTGGTCAACCAGGTTGTTGCTGCTGGTGGCCCACATAACCTTCACAACCTGGTTGATCTATAACCTGGTGAAGATGCTTGTCCAGTTTCCTCTTAAGAACAAAAAGACGAGACAGGATGATGGAGACCCAGGTGATGGACTAAGCATTTTGTTTGGTACACAAAAGTGAGAGCAGTAACAACAAAGACAACCGCAACAATAAAAATGATAAAGATGGTGAGAGAAATGAAGGTTGTAACTGAAATGAAAGAATCCCATGTTTGGTCTGAGATTACGAATGCTCAGGACGGTTTTCTCAGGCAAGCTGATTATTATTATTATTATTATTATTATTATCATTAAAAATCAAGGGCTAAAACCGTATATATATCATTGAGTGGCGCAGGCATGCTGAAGAGTAGCATATTTTGTGACAACTCCTATTACCACTGACATAGTCACTGCTGACCACTAACAAGATCTACTACAACCTGTACTAAGAACATGTGTTCTAGACGACAGAGAGAACGTGAGAGTAGGAACTAGGCCACTACGAGCGCACCGCTGCTTTCCATCGTTTGTACGACCAGACACATAACCAGAGACGACGACTATTCTGTCAGGCTGCCGTGCTGACCTCGTTTAAATCTCGAGACGATGAACACAAGCACAAGCCTTACACAATGCACCTGCTCTTGGGTTTAGCCTCGACTATTTTCCTTTTTCTGTAGCTCTTTCTTCTCCTCCATCTATTCTTCCACTATCCCCACTCCCCTTCACCCCTAGTGGGTCCTTACCTGTGAGTCCCTTCGTTGGTTGGCTGCTGTCCTGACCTCCTGCTGGCTTCATGCCAGATTCTCCACAAGAAAATAAAATGAAAGAGAAACAGTTGTCTTTATAAGCGACAAGGAAGACTTCTCATTAGCATGAAGATCTGAAAAAGCGAGGCTGCTTTAAATAAAGTTACTTTTCCAGCGTTCTGTACGTCGTTTATGTGCTGTCTAAAACTAGCTTGGCTAGTGTTATGTTAATGTGTTACAAGTAGCATGATATGAACGTTATCACGCGAAAAGTACGAAAATAAATATACCAGGTGCACAAGTTGTCAGCGAAACAACGTTTTGTTTCCTCTACAAAGAGTGAAACACAGTCCCAATAAAAGCCTTATTTCCAACCAGTATCAAAAATTATTATCATAACCACAATTTTTAAAAGGGTCGAGGGGTAAGCCAGCGGAAGTCCTCGGTCGTATGACCAAAAGCTCCAGCTGTGAGTCATCATATGACTAAGACCTGCGTCAGGAAACATTTGTCCTGTTTCCTGACAAATCTTACCTGACCTAATCAATTTGTATCTCTGTCTATATTTGTCTGCAAAACCTCGTTACACTTGACATAGTGAGTTAGTGGAAGATTGAGACATGTAACATATGGGAATCTTTATTAAGGAAACGTTTCGCCACACAGTGGCTTCATCAGTCCAATACAAAGCAGAAATGGGTTAGGAGAGGAGAAATTGACGTGTTCAGTCCATTCTGATCGCGGGTTCTATCCCCGCCCGTGGTACGGTTTATACAGACAACCCCTGGTTATACAGACAACCCCTGGTTATACAGACAACCCATGGTTATACAGACATCCCCTGGTTATACAGACAACCCATGGTTATACAGACAACCCCTGGTTAAACAGACAACCCCTGGTTAAACAGACAACCCCTGGTTATACAGACAACCCCTGGTTATACAGACAACCCCTGGTTATACAGACAACCCCTGGTTAAACAGACAACCCCTGGTTAAACAGACAACCCCTGGTTATACAGACAACCCATGGTTATACAGACATCCCCTGGTTATACAGACAACCCATGGTTATACAGACAGTCCCTGGTTATACAGACATCTGGGTGTACAGATAACCAATGGTTATAAAGACATCCCCTGGATATACAGACATCTCCTGGTTATACAAACAACCCCTGGTTATACAGACAACACCTGGTTATACAAACAACCCCTGGTTATACAGACAACCCCTGGTTATACAAACAACCCCTGGTTATACAAACAACCCCTGGTTATACAGACAATCCCTGGTTATACAAACAACCCTTGGTTACACAGACAACCCCTGGTTATACAAACAACCCCTGGTTATACAGACAACCCCTGGTTATACAGACAACCCCTGGTTATACAAACAACCCCTGGTTATACAAACAACCCCTGGTTATACAGACAACCCCTGGTTATACAAACAACCCCTGGTTATACAAACAACCCCTGGTTATACAGACAATCCCTGGTTATACAAACAACCCTTGGTTACACAGACAACCCCTGGTTATACAGACAACCCCTGGTTATACAGACAACCCCTAGTTATACAGACAATCCCTGGTTATACAAACAACCCCTGGTTATACAAACAATCCCTGGTTATACAGACAATCCCTGGTTATACAAACAACTCCTGGTTACAAACAACCCTTGGTTATACAGACAATCCCTGGTTATACAAACAACCCCTGGTTATACAGACAATCCCTGGTTATACAAACAACCCCTGGTTATACAGACAATCCCTGGTTATACAGACAACCCCTGGTTATACAGACAATCCCTGGTTATACAAACAACTCCTGGTTACAAACAACCCCTGGTTATACAGACAATCCCTGGTTATACAAACAACCCCTGGTTATACAGACAATCCCTGGTTATACAGACAACCCCTGGTTATACAGACAATCCCTGGTTATACAAACAACTCCTGGTTACAAACAACCCCTGGTTATACAGACAATCCCTGGTTATACAAACAACCCCTGGTTATACAGACAATCCCTGGTTATACAAACAACCCCTGGTTATACAGACAATCCCTGGTTACAAACAACCCCTGGTTATACAAACAATCCCTGGTTATAGACAATCCCTGGTTATACAAACAATCCCTGGTTATAGACAATCCCTGGTTATACAAACAACCCCTGGTTATACAGACAATCCCTGATTATAGACAATCCCTGGTTATCATGTGGGGTTCGAACACGTGGATAGGGTAAAGAAATACTCACGTAGGCTGGTAGTACGTATAATTATAACGGTAAGTATTGGTAGGCGCCAAACAGCCGGTGACCAGCCTCCTTGCTCTCTCTCGTAAGACTGACTACTCACAGTGCCCATATGTGAGGGGGTGTTTGAAATCCTGCTAGGTCAGCAGCAATATGACAGTCAGTGATTCACGCAGAGACGGTTGGTAGTGAGTCATCTACTGGTACACTGGTTACTGGTAACTGGTTATACAAACAACCCCTGGTTATACAGACAATCCCTGGTTATACAAACAACCCCTGGTTATACAAACAACCCCTGGTTATACAAACAACCCCTGGTTATACAAACAACCCCTGGTTATACAAACAACCCCTGGTTATACAAACAACCCCTGTTTATACAGAACATATCCAACAGCCTTAAAATTAACATATAACTAGTGAAGTATTATTTGATAGGTTAGCTTACTAGAATGTTATAGTGAGCAATGTTTGATGTGACACGAGTGAGGTGTGTAATGTGTGGTCACCAGAGCAAGTACTTCCCAGTGTGAGCAATGTTTGATGTGACACGAGTGAGGTGTGTAATGTGTGGTGACCAGAGCAAGTACTTCCCAGTGTGAGCAAGTACTTCCCAGCGTGAGCAATGTTTGATGTGACACGAGTGAGGTGTGTAATGTGTGGTGACCAGAGCAAGTACTTCCCAGTGTGAGCAAGTACTTCCCAGTGTGAGCAATGTTTGATGTGACACGAGTGAGGTGTGTAATGTGTGGTGACCAGAGCAAGTACTTCCCAGTGTGAGCAATGTTTGATGTGACACGAGTGAGGTGTGTAATGTGTGGTGACCAGAGCAAGTACTTCCCAGTGTGAGCAAGTACTTCCCAGTGTGAGCAATGTTTGATGTGACACGAGTGAGGTGTGTAATGTGTGGTGACCAGAGCAAGTACTTCCCAGTGTGAGCAATGTTTGATGTGACACGAGTGAGGTGTGTAATGTGTGGTGACCAGAGCAAGTACTTCCCAGTGTGAGCAAGTACTTCCCAGTGTGAGCAATGTTTGATGTGACACGAGTGAGGTGTGTAATGTGTGGTGACCAGAGCAAGTACTTCCCAGTGTGAGCAATGTTTGATGTGACACGAGTGAGGTGTGTAATGTGTGGTCACCAGAGCAAGTACTTCCCAGTGTGACCCACAAACACCCACAATGTATATTGATTACTACCCTCCCTCCCTCCACCCCAAGACACCACCCCTGCACCTACCCTCCCTCCCCCCAGGACACCACTCCTGCCCCTACCCTCCCACCCTCCCAGGACACCACCCCTGCACCTACCCTCCCACCCTCCCAGGACACCACCCCTGCACCTACCCTCCCACCCTCCCAGGACACCACCCCTGCACCTACCCTCCCACGACACCACCCGTGCACCTACCCTCCCACGACACCACCCCTGCACCTACCCTCCCTC
>NC_091377.1:10763058-10765558 GCF_038502225.1 Cherax quadricarinatus | reverse complement strand
AATCTCCCATAAGCACAGTATCATCAGCAAAAAGTAACTGTGTCAATTCCCATTTTGAATTTGATTCCCCATAATTTAATCCCACCCCTCTCCCAAACACCCTAGCATTTACTTCCTTTACAACCCCATCTATAAATATATTAAACAACCATGGTGACATTACACATCCCTGTCTAAGACCTACTTTTACCGGGAAGTAGTCTCCCTCTCTTCTACACACCCTAACCTGAGCCTCACTATCCTCATAAAAACTCTTTACAGCATTTAATAACTTACCACCTATTCCATATACTTGCAACATCTGCCACATTGCTCCTCTATCCACTCTATCATATGCCTTTTCTAAATCCATAAATGCAATAAAAACTTCCCTATCTTTATCTAAATACTGTTCACATATATGCTTCAATGTAAACACCTGATCTACACATCCCCTACCCACTCTAAAACCTCCTTGCTCATCCGCAATCCTACATTCTGTCTTACCTCTAATTCTTTCAATTATAACCCTACCGTACACTTTTCCTGGTATACTCAGTAAGCTTATTCCTCTATAATTTTTACAGTCTCTTTTGTCCCCTTTCCCTTTATATAAAGGGACTATACATGCTCTCTGCCAATCCCTAGGTACCTTCCCCTCTTTCATACATTTATTAAACAAAAGTACCAACCACTCCAACACTATATCCCCCCCTGCTTTTAACATTTCTGTCATGATCCCATCAGTTCCAGCTGCTTTACCCCCTTTCATTTTACGTAATGCCTCACGTACCTCCCCCACACTTACATTCTGCTCTTCTTCACTCCTAAAAGATGGTATACCTCCCTGACCAGTGCATGAAATTACTGCCTCTGTTTCTTCCTTAACATTTAAAAGTTCCTCAAAATATTCTCGCCATCTACCCAATACCTCCATCTCCCCATCTACTAACTCCCCTACTCTGTTTTTAACTGACAAATCCATATTTTCCCTAGGCTTTCTTAACTTGTTTAACTCACTCCAAAATTTTTTCTTATTTTCATTAAAATTTCTTGACAGTGCCTCTCCCACTCTATCATCTGCTCTCCTTTTGCACTCTCTCACCACTCTCTTTACCTTTCTTTTACTCTCCATATACTCTGCTCTTCTTATAACACTTCTGCTTTGTAAAAACCTCTCATAAGCTACCTTTTTCTCTTTTATCACACCCTTTACTTCATCATTCCACCAATCACTCCTCTTTCCTCCTGCCCCCACCCTCCTATAACCACAAACTTCTGCCCCACATTCTAATACTGCATTTTTAAAACTATTCCAACCCTCTTCAACCCCCCCACTACTCATCTTTGCACTAGCCCACCTTTCTGCCAATAGTCGCTTATATCTCACCCGAACTTCCTCCTCCCTTAGTTTATACACTTTCACCTCCCTCTTACTTGTTGTTGCCACCTTCCTCTTTTCCCATCTACCTCTTACTCTAACTGTAGCTACAACTAAATAATGATCCGATATATCAGTTGCCCCTCTATAAACATGTACATCCTGGAGCCTACCCATCAACCTTTTATCCACCAATACATAATCTAATAAACTACTTTCATTACGTGCTACATCATACCTTGTATATTTATTTATCCTCTTTTTCATAAAATATGTATTACTTATTACCAAATTTCTTTCTACACATAGCTCAATTAAAGGCTCCCCATTTACATTTACCCCTGGCACCCCAAATTTACCTACTACTCCCTCCATAACATTTTTACCCACTTTAGCATTAAAATCCCCAACCACCATTACTCTCACACTTGATTCAAAACTCCCCACGCATTCACTCAACATTTCCCAAAATCTCTCTCTCTCCTCTACACTTCTCTCTTCTCCAGGTGCATACACGCTTATTATAACCCACTTTTCACATCCAATCTTTATTTTACTCCACATAATCCTTGAATTAATACATTTATAGTCCCTCTTTTCCTGCCATAGCTTATCCTTCAACATTATTGCTACTCCTTCTTTAGCTCTAACTCTATTTGAAACCCCTGACCTAATCCCATTTATTCCTCTCCACTGAAACTCTCCCACCCCCTTCAGCTTTGTTTCACTTAAAGCCAGGACATCCAGCTTCTTCTCATTCATAACATCCACAATCATCTCTTTCTTATCATCTGCACAACATCCACGCACATTCAGACTTCCCACTTTGACAATTTTCTTCTTCTTATTCTTTTTAGTAATCTTTACAGGAAAAGGGGTTACTAGCCCATTGTTCCCGGCATTTTAGTTGACTTTTACAACACGCATGGCTTACGGAGGAAAGATTCTTATTCCACTTCCCCATGGATATAAAAGGAAAATTAATAAGACCAAGAACTATTAAGATAAAATCAAAGAAAACTCAGATGAGTGTGTATAAATAAATGTGTACATGTATGTGTAGTGTGACCTAAGTGTAAGTAGAAGTAGCAAGACATGCCTGTAATCTTGCATATTTATGAGACAGACAAAAGACATCAG